>NW_016108033.1:0-18703 GCF_001604975.1 Cebus imitator | reverse complement strand
AATGCAGGGCTTAAAACCTAGATAATGGGTTGATGGGTGCAGCAAACCACCACGGCACATGTATACTTATGTAACAAACCTGTATGTTCTGCATATGTATCCCAGAACGTAAAGTAAATATACATATATATATATATATATATATATATATATATATGATATGATATGATTTGTGAGGGAGCACAGCCAAACCATATCAACAACCATCTGAGCCTTCAGTAAACTGCAATATATTTTTGGTCGGGAGTTTTTCTTCAATTTTGATGACTGGTAATTCACCAGGGTAGGATTACTGAAGTTTGAAGTAGCTGTGGTAATTTATAAAATAAAACAATAATGGAGTTTGCTGCATTAATTGACTATTTTATGAAATATTTCTCTGGGTATCTGTTGGTATTTAACAGTATGTTACACAAAGTAGAATATCTTCTAAAACTGTAGTTGGTCCTCCCATACCCTGTCACTTGTTTGATCAATTAAGTTTATGTAATATTTTAAATCTTCTGTTGTTACTATAGCAATATTAACAACATCCTCAGTAGAAACAGATTCCATCTGAAGAAACCAGTTTCTTTGCTCATACAGTAGTAGGGGCAACTTCTTATCCATTAGTTTTGTCATAAAATAGCAGAAAATCAGTTATATATTCACTCTCCATGTATGACTCCAGGTGTCCTGCTATTTCCACCACATCTGCAGTTTTCTTTTGTAGAAGTCTTGAACCCCACAATACTTTTCATAAGTGTTGAAATCAACTTCTTTCAAATTGCTACTAATGCTGATATTACCTGCTCCCATTAATCATCAAAACCTTAATAGAATCTAGAATGGTAAATCCTTTCCAGAAGTTTTCAATTTACTTTTCCCACCAGAGGAATAATTGTCTATGGCAGCTATAGTCTAATAAAATATATTTCTTAAATAATACAATTTCGAAATCAATATTACTCCTTGATCTGGAAAAGATCAAGTGCAAAACAGATGTTGTCTTAGCAGGCCTGAAAATAACATTCTCTTTGTATATTTCTGTCAAAGCTACAAGGTGACCAGGAGCACTTTCAATGAGCGGTAATATTTTGAAAGGAATCTTTTTTCACTGAGCAGTAGTTCTCAACAGTGGGCTTAAACTAAGTAAACCATGCTGTAAACAGATGTGCTGTCATCCAGGCTTTATTGTACTGTTTATAGAGCATGGGCAGAATACATTTAGAATAATTCATAAGAAGCTTGAAATCCTTAAAATGGCAATGAGTATTGGCTTCAACATCAAGTTACCAGCTGCATTAGCCCCTATCAAGAGAGTCAGTCTGTTTCTGGCCTCTACTTTCAATAAAAGCCTGTTTCATGAACTACACTGAAAAGTTTTAGTTTAGCGTATTTACTTTCATAAGCTAAGAAAATATTCTGAGTAACTTGCTGCAATGCTTACTGCTTCACCTTGTACGTTTATTTTATGGAGATGGCTTCTTTTTAAAAAATTTATGAACAAACCTCTGCCAGCTTCCAACTTTTCTTCTTCAGCTTTCTCATCTCTCAGTTTTCACAGAATTAAAGAGAGTTAGTGCTTGCTCATGATTAGGCTTTGGCCGAAGAGGATTTTGTATCTTGTTTGATCTTCTAGAGAGACCATTAAAACTTTCTTCATATCAACAATAAGGTTGTTTCATTTACTTTTCATCCATTTAACACTTTTAATTTCCTTCAAGATTTCTTTTTTTTTTTTTTTTTTTTTTTGGATTCACAATGGGCTGTTTAGCTCAAGAGGGCTAAATTTTGACCTTTCTCGAGTTTTGACCTGACTTTATCACTAAGCTTAACAATTTCTACATTTTAATTTAAAGTGAGAGACAAACCAGTGACACTTCTTTTTGCTTAAACACTTAGAGGCCATTGTGGGGCTATCAACTGGCCTCACTTCAGTATTGCTGTGTCTCAGGGAGTAGGAAAGCCTGAGGGCAGAAAGAGAGACTGGGAAATGGTCAGCGGGTTGAGCAGCCAGAACATGCACATTTATTAAGTTTGTCACTTTATATGAGCATAGTTTTTGGCATCACAAACTAATCACAATAACAACAAAAGATCACTTATAATAGATCATCATAGCAGATATAATAATAATGAAAAAGTTTGAAATATTGCAAGAATTACCAACATGTGAAACACACAGAAACCAGGTGAACACATGGTGTTGGAAAATGGTGCCAACAGGCTTCTTGAGGCAAGGTTACCACACATCTTCAATTTAAAAGCAAAAACAAACAACAAACAAAAACACAGTATCAGTGAAGTACAACAAAGTGAAACACAGGTGCCGGTACATAAAGTAATATTTCCAATAAGCTTTTGTAGTTACCCAGCATCAGAAAAAAAAGGTAAGAATGATGTTAATTTGTCATAATCTCATTTTATTTTTTGAACATTTTTGGCTCTAAAATGGTTGTTATGCTACTTTTTAAATTATACCTACTTGTGAATTGCTAAATGACTTGAATATGCAAGGGCAAAACATGCTTGATTACAAGTATTGATAGACTTACGACCTATATCATTCGACTTTATGACCACAATCGCTAGCCACGACTCCTCTGCGTCTGGCAGCGCAAACATTGCCCGGCTGGGCGGACGACAGTGCGGATCAGCTTCCGGCAGCACTACCATCTCCGCATGCATATAGCCTACTCAACTTACGACCAAATCGTGTTACGACCGGTCTGTCGGAACCAATCGTGGTCGTAAGTCGAGCACTAGCTGTAATTAGTATTGCTCCTTCTTAGGAGCAATAAATGCTTTTCCTTATGGGAAAACATTTAATGGACAATAACTACAAGTTTTTTTCAGTACTCTATGTGGAATGTAAGCAACGGATGCCATCTACAAGTATCATCACAAGTTTGACAACATGATAAGTTTTGCTGACATAGAAACAACCCACAAATATATGCCATAAAAATTTTAAGAGTAAGTAATCCTAACATGAGTCACATCTCATTATTTTGGCTACTCATTAATTCATTTTTAAAACATTTATAAAGAAAAACTACACCATTGTGATTATAGACTCTGAATAGCACTGCAGACAAAATGCTTATTTCTTTACAGTACTTGGGACAACGTATTCTAAGAAATACCAACTTATTCATCTTTTATATGAACTTCAAGTTAACTAACATTCTATAATTTTCATTTGCTAAGTGTGATTACCCTAACTTTGGAGTTAGAAGGCTTGCTTCAAATCTTAGCTCTATAGTTGATAGTCTATGTAAACTTGAGTACATTACTTAAGTTCTGTACCTCAGTGCTCTCATTTATAAATTTGGCTGGTCATAGTGTCTATCTCATTGGTAGATTGAACATGCTGAAATATGAATGTGGTTAAATATGTACTATATTATGAGCAATATCTGACTCAGATTAAGCATTATTCAAGTGTGAACTAAGATATTTTCCAGTTTATTTTTTTGTGTGTGATAATGCTGTGTATCAAACAATCCAAAATTCAAATTTCTTGATCACTGGCCTGTGAGTAGCTTAAATCCCCTTTAGAATGGGGCAGACATTCTCATATGAAGGATGTGTCAAGGAAAGAATGAATATGTGATGGAAACACTATCTACCACAGTGATTTTAATGTTGAGAAAATACAATTTCTACTGAAAATTTAGCAGTGAACAAAGCAAAGATCTGTGTTTAAAAGTGTTTACATGTTGGTGGAGAGGAGATACACAACAAGCAACAAAACTATATCAGATAAGTGTTACATGAGAAAAGAATTAAAAAACAAACCATCGATACAAAATGTTTCCAACTTGCAGATTTTAAAGAAAGAAGAAAATATTAAGGGATACAAGAAAGATATGTCAAGACAAGAAACAAATTAGAACAATAATGAGATAAACAGGGAATATTAAAATGTATCTGAATTTATAAAGCTTAATTCAAATGACTTAGAGATCTAAGCATATACTTAATATTTGAAGAACAATCAAAGAAGAAAGTCAAACTTAAAAGAGTTAAGGAAGAAAAAACATTGAAATGAAAATAGTTTATTGTATATGCAAATTGAAAAACAAATTCCTGGCAATAAAATAAGAGCTGTTTATATCAGAGTAAAGTTTTTTCTTATTCTAAGCATCAGTGCCCTAGTCTAGCTACAGATCACCAGGAACACACATAAGTTGATTGTACTGTACTACCACAATAAGAGAGAATGCAGACCGTGGAGAACTGTGGGGCCTTTTGGTAGGAGAATGTTAGGAGATTTGGAGAGGTTTAAAAAAAATCGTGCTTTGATTTGGATTGGACGCTACCAGAAAGTGATGTTAATTCTATGATTAAACAGCCTGATAAACCTTATACAGAAAATGTTAGCAATGAAGTGTGGTTAATTATGTGAGGAAAACTACACTGCCGGAATGACCTCTAATTGATGAAGAAGCAGTGATTCTTTATATTAGTCAGGAAAAGCAGAGATTTGATCATTTTTGTGGTTTATTTTTATATGAGTTTGGGCATAATTATGAAGTGGCCTTGTTTTTGTCTTCATTCATCATGATCGAAGAGTGGTCTCACGTGTTATTTGTATTTTGAGAAATGTTTCTTTCCCATGGAACACAGAGGCGAGCTTTAAGCACCTAGCTATGAATGGCAGGTCAGCTCCTAGCAATAATAGGTCATTTCCTGGCTACCAGGGGCTGCATTTTCATACATCCATTCCCTTATTGCTGACCAAAGACAGATGAGGTCAGATGACAGGATGTTAATTTATGACATAATGATCTTCACCATTGCTAAAATGTTGCTGATCAGGAGACTATTTAGAAAATGTAAACTATAATAAAATTGATGTTAGTTTCTCCTGCTCCTTTTGTGGCTGAGTGAATTGATGAATGTTTTAAATTGACAAAATTATGTAGTAGTATTTATTATTCTGGGAAGAGTTTATCAGCCAACTTCAATGCGAGTAATGATCAGAAACAGCAGTGTTGACTCCAGGTAAGCAGATCTTGGCTGTTCCATTTTTGTGAGTACCTAATCTCTCCAAAAAGGGTGGCAGTTTTCCATGCAACCTCTATTCTTGAAGGGGTTCAAGAAAAATCACTGTAAGGAATATATAAGTGTTATAAGCAGACTGAAAATATCCAAGATAAAATTCGAAGAAGGAAATTTACCAGGCTATTGATCAACATATACTATTTTTGTCCTACCCAAAGCCTCAGAAATGAAACAATCCAGGCCACATCTCTATAATTTTTTTTTGGAGGTGAGTATATATCTTATTTTTTCTGCCTTATTTTTGGCAATTTTTTTTTTATTCTAGCACTTACACATGTGACAGCAGATTTAAAAATACATGTAAATAAACAGCTAATGAAAACTCCACTGAAGATATCTACATTCAATGGTATTTTAATCAATTTTTGACATGAGAGATAGAAAACATTTGAAGTAAATATGTGAGATAAGAATAAATGGAATAACCAGATTTAGGAATACAAAAAATGTGCAAAAGTAACACCACTGTAACAAACTAAGAAAGGAGAGAAATTGGGCTAGAATTGGGGTACACCTAAATTGTTTCTGAATATCCTTTTCAACAGTTATTGTAAAAATAATAACTAAGGTAAATAAAGAGCCCACTTGTAATTACATCTGCATATTGTCTTAGACAATTGTGCTACTGATGGTCGCTGTGTTGTTTAGAGTTCATTGTGTAAGGTATATTCATTAGTCATTCACTGGACAGTTACCAATCAAGTGCCTGTTATGCATCAGGCATTGTTTATGTAGTATACCTCAGCTAACAAGACTAAGTTACTTAACTTCTGGCTGCATATATTCTAGAGGGTAGAAACGTCACCAGAATGCTAGGGATTTTGGTCTAGGTCTTGCCACTTGTGGCACAGAAAACCAATTACTGAGACAATAAATACCATTAGGGAAAAAGGTTTTATTAAGGTGTTACAGCCAAGAAGATGGGAGTTAAGTCTCAAATTCATCTCCCTGACCAACTAACATTAGTAGTTTATATAGCAGGGAAAACATGTAACCATATGTGAGAAAACAGCAATTAGGGAGGTGTAAGTAAGAGAAGTTGATCAACAAGAAGTAGGTGGTTTGCTGGGCAATCATGACAGGTGATCAGTCTGCTATCTCATGGTCCAGATGCAGTGATCCAGTGCTTCAGCTCCTTGATACTATCTCAGTAGTCT
Organism: Cebus imitator; assembly: GCF_001604975.1. Taxonomy (NCBI): domain Eukaryota; kingdom Metazoa; phylum Chordata; class Mammalia; order Primates; family Cebidae; genus Cebus; species Cebus imitator. Next base: position 12,494 of record NW_016108033.1, on the reverse strand, counting down.
GATGGTTGGTTTCCTGAGAAGCAAACTCAAATAAGACAATTGTAACTATCACAAGTTTTAAGACTGGGAGGATGAATCTCTTTGTTTACTCAGAAACCGTAAACATCAATTATATGGGAAAGTTGGGCTTGTTTCAAAAACAGGCAGTAAAAAATAGACCTAATGGGTAAAATTATTTGTTAAAATAGTGCAATTATGTAACAAGAAACACATGGTATAAACATAAAACAAAAAGAATCTGATAAAGTGACCAGAAAGCCTGGTGGAATGGTTAGTGAGGCAGTTTGCAGTGCTGCGAAGGTAAGCTATGAGCTAAGTCTTAAAGGAGTAAAATGTAACCAACAGATATATGGGGGAGAAACATTCCAGGAGAGGGAACAGCCAAATTGATTCCATGAGGTTAGAGTACAATTGGCGTATTTGAGCAATAGTGGTGAGTTCCTTGTTGGTGGCATGGAGTGAGCATGGAGAATAACAAGTAACTCATTAACAGCTATTCTGACCTTGTTTCTCATACCAATATTCTTAGCTCCTTCTCAGCAGAGTTACAGCAGATACACTATAGGCTGATCATAGAAGTATCCTAAGACTATCATTTCTCCACATTAAGTGTACCATGTGGAAGCTTTGCTAAGGCTCACTCCAGTCAAGTTTCTGTGGTGCAATTCAGGTTAAACAAACCCTTTCTCATTTATTAGGGTGCTTTGCACAACTTTTGAAATGATCACTTCCTTGACACTTAAATTTAAGGTATGAAAATTGTATTTACTTACATAAAGAAATTTAAACAAACATGCTTCTCAGTTTGAATAAAAACAGTGTTTCTCACTAAATGAGCTTTATTATGTATATAACCTTCACTAAATTTTGAGGCTTAAGTTAAGTCATACACTGATATCCAGATTGTCTTTAAAGTGCTTTGAGTTCATGACATTCCTGAGACCTTATTTTTCTCTAAGTGAGATGTCTTTGTTATATGTTATTTAGATTAATCTTATCATTCTCTCATGCATATTTTGTTAGTTTATTTCTTTCTAAATTTACTATATTTTAAAACCTCCAAGAACTATAATTTATATTTATTCATTAGGGTTTAGTAGTCTTCCTCTGGGAATCTGCTAAATATAATGCATTTTTAAAGGTTTCAAAAATTAAACTCCATATGAAAACTACAATTCTTGCATTTTCCTTACTCTTGTGCTTTTTCTTCTTATGTGAAATATCAGTATAGACACCAAAAAGTAGAAAGAACATATTATGAATTATATATTTCAAACATCACCTTATGTTTTCTCAGCATCATTGGCTGTACATTACTGATAGTGGGAAATATTTTGGCAATGTTAAAGTATAATTTCATATTTGCTTTTAAATAAGAGCCAAATGAGTGAACAGCTGGAAGCTCCTAGACTTGGAAAGGTTTTTCACAAGAGATCAAATTACTGGCATAGTCATAGCACAATCTTAGTAGCTCCTTGACTTTTGCCCTGTGGTATAGATAAAAAAAAATAAGCATACAAAATATTCTAAAAATAAAGAAAAATTACTGTTTTCCACAATTTAATGAAACAGTTTAATATACATATCCCACAATACATCACAAATCCACAACGATAACATAAAATAATATACCTAAAAATGCATGCATATCATGCATGTATTCTTAAATATTTGATAATAGTTCATGTTCTATTAAGATTTACATTGACTTAGCATACTGAGAATAAAGAAATTTTATGCTATTAGTAAATTATTAGAAACCATCCACAATGCATTTATTTTCTGCCTAGTACATATATCAAAATAGGGTATTAACGTTTCCGATGTAGGTTATTGCTCTATCTATATTTTCATTTCTGAATAGTTTTCATTTTTATATTTAGATATTCCATTGTAAACACAAAACACTTATAATCAATTTCTTCATTTATTTTATTGTAACTATATTTATCTAAATGAGTTATGTTGCTTAATGATTGCTGTTTTCAACTTCTTTAGTGTTGTTTCCTTTGGTCATTTCTGTTTTGGTTACATTTATGAATTTTCATATAACTTTAGAGATTTTTCTTAATGTATATTTATGTTTGTTGAAGATAGCTGAACGATTTTTGAAAGTGAAAGGTATAATACTTCCTTTTCTTGATTTTTACTTTCTCTACTGTGCTGCAATGTAACTTCTTGAACAAACAATCCTCCACCTCCAATCCTCACTTGACATGATAGGCCTGTGTAATTTGGTTATTCCCTAAATTAGAACTCATTGTAGAAAAATAAGAAGAGGTTGTACGGATGACATCAAGCATTTAGTTGCAACATATATGCAAACAAAATGGGTGGGAAATTTCAGAGAAAAATACTGGATATCTCAGAAGACCTAGAATAAAATTTGTGATGAACATATGGAAATCTTCAAGAAAAACAGTAATCTATATTACTACTTTTATGTCTTAGTCATCTACCCATTCACATATAGATAGCTGTGAATTTATTATTTTAATTCATCTTTTCAAAATGTATATGTATGTATTATTTTATAGAAAATATTTTCAGTTCCTTCATATTGAAAAATATCTGTCTTCTTGCTTTAAAATTTAACAATAAGTTGAAGAGTATAGCTCTCTTAAAGAAAAAACTTTTGCAATAAAGACACTTTTGCATTTGTTCCATCTTCCGCTACCAGTTTAATCTCAAATAAGGGCTTTCTAGGTAGCTTGTTTTATACTGATGTTTATATTTTCCCAAAACAACACTTTTATTATTTAAAAAGTAATTCATGGGTAGACTTCTGAAATGCCAGTATAAAGAGCTTGAAAACTTCTTTTTAGAATAATGCAGCAAACAAAAAAATGGTCATTGTAGTAAAAACAACCATTTAAAGTCTCTGAAAATTGACTACAGAGAATACAACTAAAAAAATAATTTATTCAAGGAAATGTTATAAGTTTCTATCATTTTACCATAACTTTGACTCTGTGGTGCAGATAGTTTAGGCAAGAAGAAGAGGCTACGAGAAATGGCTACTTCCTTTCTACTTCCTCCTGCACCCGGTTCTTGCTCTATTTCACAGAGATTCCATTTTGGGAAGAGGCCATTTCTGCTAATGACACTATGTTGAGGAAATTCTACTCATGGATTGATGTAAGGTGTTTGGCATCATATAGAGCAAAACACGGAAAAATCCATTTCTTGAAACAATTTTCAGAAATCCCAGTTGCAAAAAAAATAGGTAAGGCAGCAAAATGGAAAACTGGTCAGAAATTTGTCAGGAAAACCCAGGATTGGGTACAGCCAAAGAGGGCTCTACTAAGATCGAACCCCATCTTTTGTGGTTCTGAAGGCAATGCACAAGTGCAGAGCTATCGCTGTTCACGGGACCCAGAGAGGGAAATTGTGAACACTTGTCACTGGCTGAGTACAGTGACTACTTTTAACCTCCCCTAGCTTGAAAACATTCCTAAAGATACACACAAACCTAACCACAGGTCAACGTCACATGGCTTAAAGTTTAAGCACAACTTCTGACCAATCACTGGCTGATTATAAAACTAGGCATACTTTAGTCAGTTCTGAGGAAGCCAGGTCCAAATGGTTCTATAAAAGGATAAAGAATTCAAAGAAGTTCTTTTAAATATGCTCAAAGTACAAAATTAAAAAAAATATATTTAAAAAGAATCACAGGAGAATATGACAGCTACTCATTAAATAGAGAATCTATAAAAACAAATGATAAAATGTAAGCAAAGAAATTCTAGAGCTTAAAAATACAGTAAGTAGAAAAATACTTAAACAGGATTAAGTAGAGTTCATGTGACAAAACGGACATAAAGATTTGATGATACATCAATAGAAAGTATCTAATCTGAAGAACAGAAAAAAAAGGAACAAAGAAATATAGAGAGTTAGAGATACATGGGACACTATTAAACTTACCAAGACAAATATAAGAAGGTAGCAGAAGGAAAAAGAAGAGAAAAATATGTTTGAACAAAAATGGCCAAAAACTTACCAAATTATATTTAACACACAAAGGTACAGATATAAAAAGTTCAAAAAACTCCAAGTTTTTGAACAAAGATATTCACTCTTGGACACACATAGTCAAACTATTGAAATACAATGACAGAAAGAAAATCTTCAAAGCAGCAAGAGAAAAATGATTCATTACATACAAGTGAATCACTTAAAGATTAACAACTGATATTACATTAACAATAAGGAAGGGTAGAAGGCAGTGGATGACATAGTCACAGTGCTGCAAAGAAAACAATAAACATAAAAGAAAAGGAAAAACAAAAATATCTAGATTGTATCTAGAAAAACTATCCTTCAAAAATGGAGATCAATTAAAGACAGTCACAAACAAAGATGACAGAGATTTTACTGCTATCTGGACTAGATTTTAAGGAATACACACACACACACATACACACACACAGAGTTGCGTGTGTATATATCTATATACATACATGCATATTTGAATAGGTTGAAATAAGTGAGAATGAAAGTAATTCAAATCCATATAAAGAAATAAAGAACATTTATAAAGAAATAAGGTGGATAATTATATAATTTTATATTTCTCCATTATTTGCTTAAGTAACTTTTAAAAAGTACAAGAATTAGAAATTTTATCTCTTAAACTTTTAAAGATGTATATACATGACAACAGGGCAATCTAAGAATAAGATAATAATGATCTACTAGAGAGAGGAAATGACCCAGATTGTAAGTCAACCTTCTCCAATGCAAGAAATAAAAAATCTAAAAAACAATAAAATAAGTAGATTAATATGCAAGATTATGTAAATATATTTTATATTTTATTTGTGTTTATAGAACCTTTAAAAGATACAGGATTATATAAAGCTTTAATTATAACATTCTAATGTTGGGTTTATAACATACATAGATGTAATACAGATGACTCAGCATGAGGAAAGGGGGAGAAAATGTTACTGTAGTTGTGCAAAGTTTCTATATTTTAATAAAGTTAGGTTAGCATAAATTTGAAGCAGATTCAGACAAGAGGTGTAGTGTCATCTCTAGGAAAACTGCTAAGAAAACATCAAATATATATCCAGATGTTGTAACTTGATATGCAAGCTGTTAAAAGAAGGCAGTAACAGAAGATCAGAAGAACAAAAAGTCAAGACTCACCCATAGAAAACTAATAACCAAATGGAAGATGTACATTAAACTTCATCAATAATAATATGAAATAAGAATAAAGATGTCAAATCAAAGTACTTATTGTAAAAAGCTAGAAAACTGAATCCAAACCAAGGAAAATAATCCCAAAAAAGAACTAATAAAGATTGAAACAGAGACCAATAAATTAGAAAATATAAAAATAATGAAACCAGAAATTGGATCTTTGTCAAGACTTAACAAACAACATTTAATGAGATTAACCAAGAATAATAAAAATAAGACCCAAATTAACAATATAAGGAATGGAAGAGGGGACAGCACTACTGACCTAACAGATATTAAAGAAGTTAAAGGAACACGATGAAAAATTTATGCCACAAATCAGGCAACTTAGATGAAGTGAACAACCTCCTAGAAACACAAATTACCTGAGTAGACCCCAGAATAAATGAATACTATAAAAAGGCCAATACAAAATAAAGAGATTAACTTATTAATTAGAAATCATTCCCCTACCTACCCAAGGAAATGGCCAAACTTTAAGTGCTTTAAGTGGTAAATTTCACCAAACATTTATGGAATAAGTAATACGATACTGTGTAAACTATGTCAAAAATGCAACAGGAAGATACTACTTAGCTCATTTTATATCAAGCCCAGTGTTGCCCAGATACAACTAAAGTGGGAAACAGTCATCACAAAACAAAACAAAAACTACAGACCAATATCACTCATGATTGTATGTAGACATACAATTTCTCAACAATTGAAATTTACTGTAAAATTCATTTGACAAAATGCAAAACCTATTTTAAATTAAAAAACATTTTTTCCTACTGGAAGTAAAGGGGAAACACCTTGATTTGATAATAAACGTAAAATATCTTATAGCTGACAATCATACTTGATGTTGAAAGGCTGAATGCTTTTCCTAGAACAAGAAAAGATTTTCCCTTCTCAGCACATTTGTTCAACATTCTACTAGAAATGTTAGCCAGTACAATTAGGGAAGGAAAGGAAAAAAATGAGAAATAAAATCGGGACAGATTAGAAAGGAAAAGGCAAATTGACTTTGCTTGTGGAAAATATGATCTTGTATGTAGAAAATAACACACACATTTACACACATGCTCACACACATACTCAAAAACTATGAACACCAGTCTCAATCAAAAGATCAAATATTAGTTTTAAATTAAGCTAAGAAAATTCCATTTGTAGCAGCATTAAAATAAAATATTTAGGAATTCAACCAAAATTATATAAGCATTGTATTTTGGAAACTACAAATAGTGCTCAAAGAAGTTGGAGCAAGAGCAAATACAAATAAACTGTAAAATTTCAATATAAAAGGATAAAAAGATTTGGCATTCTTAGGACAATAATAATTCCCAAATTAATATACAGATTACAAAGTGATCCTTTCTGAAACTTCTGCAGAAGTGGGTAACCTGTGCTAAAATCATATATAAATCCAAAGGACCCCATAATCAAAACAGTTTTAAAAAGAAGAACATTCTTTTACTTTCAAATTTTAGTACAGACACTCCCTGGCTTACTATAGTTCAACTTAAAACATTTTTGACTTAACAATAAATTTACTGGGATGTAACCCATCATAAGTAGAGGAGCATCTACACAAAGCTACAGCGATCCAGACAGTATGGTTTTGAAATAAGGAAAGATATATGGATTTGTGAAACAGCATTAAAATACATACCATGAAATACTATGTAGCCCTAAAAAAGGATGAATTCATGTCTTTTGCAGGGATGCGGATGAAACTGGAAACGATCATTCTCAGCAAACTAATACAGGAACAGAAAAGCAAACACTGCATGTTCTCACTCATAAGTGGGCATTGAACAATGAGAACACATGGACACTGGCAGGGGAACATCATACCCTGGGGCCTGTTGGGGTGGGAGACTAGGAGAGGGGTAGAATTAGGAGAAATACCTAATGCAGAGTATGAGTTGAAGGGTGCAACAAACCACCATGGCACATGTATACCCAGGTAACAAACCTGCACATTCTGCACATGTATTTCAGAACTTAAAATATTATATGTGTGTGTATGTGTGTGTGTGAGTGTGTGTGTAGTGGAATTTCTAAAAAATAAATAAATATAAATAAAATTCTAAATAAATTATTGCACTCATGATGGATTGATTTTCAACAAGTTGCTAAAAGTATTCAACAAGAAAATGATACTCCTTTAAGCCTATTATCTTAAGACAATTGTATATCCAATACAAAAAGATAAATTTGGATCCTTACCTCACACTGTACAGAAAAATTAGCTTGCAATAAGTAATTTACCTAACTGTAAGTGCTAAGGTGATAAACTCTAAGCAATTCTAGGTCTCCTAGATTAAGATTAAATCTTCTTAAATTTGGCATAGGTAAATATTTTTTCAGATATAACATGAAAATGGCAAGGGATAACAGAAAAGTTGATAAATTGGTCTTAAAATTAAAAGCTTTTGATTTTTGAAAGATACAATCAAGAAAGTGAAAATTCAAGGTAAAGCTGGCGGAACATATTTATAATTATAGTATAAAAGATTTATATCCAAAACATATATAGAAAGAACTCTTAACAAGAAAATAGCCTCATTAAAAGTTGAAAAGAATATAAATAATTATTTCACTAACCATGACATACAAATGGCCAAAGAATATATGAAAAGACATTAAAATCAGTAGCAATTAGGAAAATTTGGATGCTACCCTAATGAGATAACAACTGACACTTATTAGAATGGCTATAGTTAAAACATGACCGTAACAAGTGTAGGCAACTATGTGCAGAACCTAAAATACGTATTCCTTGTTTGTGGGTATCTATTGACAACGTCTTCATATGTATATGTATATTTAAAAACATTATTAAACATAGATTTACCATGCCCTTGCAGTAATAGCAATTCTCCTTCTGGTATATAAATATATATAAATATACATATTCAAGATATATAAATATACACACACTCTCACACACACATACACACACATATAATACTTTAAGTTCTGAAATACATGTGCAGAATGTGCAGGTTTGTTACCTGGGTATACATGTGCCATGGTGGTTTGTTGCACCCTTCAACTCATGCTCTGCATTAGGTATTTCTCCTAATTCTATCCCTCTCTTAGTCTCCCACCCCAACAGGCCCCAGTGTATGATGTTCCCCTCCCAGTGTCCATGTGTTCTCATTGTTCAACGCCCACTTATGAGTGAGAACATGCAGTGTTTGCTTTTCTGTTCTTGCATTAGTTTGCTGAGAATGATCATTCCCAGCTTTAAGTCTAAATGAAAATATAGACTTAAAGATTTATATATGGGTATTCATAACCATATTTTTGTAATATTGTATAGGTCAAAGACAAAAAAAAGTCTAGAGTCATGTATTTAGATATTTTTGCTTAGAGTACTCATAAGTTTTATAAAGTTATTAATGAAAATAAAATGAGAATCATATAGAGGTTCCTTAGTTTGCAGGTTCTACAGCTGATTTAAATCTTAACTCTTGGCAATAGGTTGGGATATGAGGGAAAATCATGGAGGGAGTAAAATTGAGAGCCCTGCTTCAGGATAACTGATGACTACATTGATAGATCATGTTTAGTTACATAGTAAAATGTACAACAGAGCTAAATAATGCAAAGCCTACTCTCTATTTCTTTATAGTTATTCTTGAGCATGTAGAATTAGAAATTGAGCTTAACAACGGAGGAAAAAATTGTTAGTGTTTATCTTAGTTCATTATTGCTGCTATAACAAAATTCCTGAGACTAATTTATAGGAATATGCATGTATTTCTTACAGTTTTGGAGACAGACATCAAAAATGAAGGCACCAGCATTTCATATATGGTGAGGGCCATCTTGCTGCATCCTTACAAGAGGAAAGGCAAAAAGTGGGTAAACCCACTCCCTAAGCCTGTTTACAAGAGTTCTAATCCCATCCATGTGTGCTCTGCTCTCGTGCCTTAATCATCTCCTGAATACCTCATCACTTAATAGTATCACATTGGCCGTTAAGTTTCAACACATGAATTTTGGGGAATACAGATCATAGCAATGTTTCATTACAGGAAAACTAACAAAAATATCTGATATACATTGGTCATCAGTGATCAAAATACTAAATATTTTTACCTCATATTCTTTTTATTCAAAAAAAAAAGCACAGTTTTGCAGACCCGAAATATCTAATAAAATATTGAAATATTTATGTGTCTAGTTTGGCTATATCTTTTTCTCTAGATTTGTTTAAAATGTCAGACTACAAAATAAATTGCTTTTCAATTATTCATCTATATGCATATAATAATAACAGAGGCTATCTTGGAGAGTAGAATGCTACTAGAATTTATCAGAACTTCACTTACTGGAAAGAAATGACAGTAACTTGTATTTACTGTAGCTCTGTGAGAGCCATGAGAGTATGTGCAGTAAATGGCCTATGGCGTGTTTTCAAATCATTATAAGCCCTAGGGTTTTCATAAATCACCAGTTAGGAAGCACTCATTCAACATTGTTCTTAAGTAATAAATATGATAAATGCTTATATGTTAATTTTAGTCTTTAAAGTAAAGTACTCCAATTTTCTGAAAACCCAATATATTTATTATAGCTAAGTCTTAGGTTTGCTGCAAGTGCTGCCCAATGCGATGAACAAAATATCCATGTTCGCCTTAACAGACCAACAGCAAGAGAAAAGAAAAGAAAGAGATTGTGGAATGAGGAAAATATAATGTGAGTTAAGTTTGATGAATTCCAAGTTATGTTTCTGGTTCATTATTTTGAAATTATACTGACAGAATATGCAGAGAGAATCCAAAATTAAGGTTAAAACTGATGATATTCTCAAGCAAGGGAAACAATGCAGGAAGTTGTAAGGTAAGAATTAAAATATTTAAATAGATTTTTAAAATTTAATTATTTGGACAAAAGGCAACATAAGCAATGTAAGTAAAGATAAAATCTTTTAAAAAGCAAGAGGCTGGGCACTGTGACTCATGCCTGTAATCCTAGCACTTCGGGAAGCTGAGGCGGGTGGATCATAACGTCAGGAAATCAAGACCATCCTGGCTAACACAGTGAAACTCTATTTCAACTAAAAATTTTTTAAAAATCAATAAATAAATTAAAAAAAAATAGCCAAGCATGGTGGTGAGGGAATGTCTTCTCTCCTTGGGGCCACAAGGGAGTGTGGTTTCAAGGGCAGGAGCTTCCCAGCGACATGTCTGACCTGCCTTTTTCCACGTCTCCATCAAGGAGCTTAAAGGTTTTTGTTTAACTTTCAAGTGCAGGAAAATAGACTGCCCAGAAATTAAAGGTCAGTCGCTCCAGCGGAAATTTAAAGCAACTCCTTTCATAGGATAAAGAATGGAGTCCTATGAAATGAAATTAAATGGTGCAGGAATAACTCCCAGGTTAAAATCCCCTTTCCTTCCTCACATATTTGGACTCCGTTTCTGGATCCCCTCCCATGACAACAGTGTGGGACTCTCTCTCTCTCTATTTCTTCCCCCCTTTTCTCTCTCTCTGCCTAAATAAATCATTTTCTGCAAAACTCTTTGGAGTCCTTTATTTACTTGAATGAGTTCACCACGCCCTGCGGGGTCCTCTCCTCCATTCTTGGGTGAGTGAGGGACCAAGGCTCTGGAAGAACACATCCTTTTGGGGAACAAACTGAGCCCATCATCTGCAATTCGGTCACAGTGGCAGACCCCTGTAGTCTCAGCTATTTGGGAGGCTGAGGCAGGAGAATCACTTGAACCTGGGAGGCAGAGGTTGTGGTGAGCCGAGATCACATCACTGCACGCCAGCCTGGGTGACACAGCCAGACTCCGTCTCAAATAAATAAATAAATAAATAAATAAAGCAAGAAAAGTATTTTCAGCTATGTAAGTCCAAGTGTTAATATAACAAATTTACAACAAACTGACAAGCATGAAAAAAACATGAAAAGAATGAAAGCAATCTGATACAAAATGGTAAAGAATTAAAGTTTAAAAAAGGAATAAAGAAAACAACATTAAAAAAAACACAAGAGAACATCAACAGATGAGTGGATAAATAATATATGGTATATACATACAATGAAATATTATTCAACTTTAAGAAAAAAGAAAATCATGCCACTTAAAACAACACGGTTAAACTTGAAGGATATTTTCTTATTTGAAATAAGACACAGAAGGACAAGTGTTACATAATACCATTTATATGAGGAATCTAAAATAGCCCAACTCAAAGAAACAGTGGAATGGTTGTTGTCTGTGGTTAGGGGAAAGGCAAATGGCAAGGTACAAAGTTTCAGACAGCCAAATGAATAAGTCCAGGAGTTCTGCCTTGCAGTATATTGCCTACAGTAAGCAATACTATATTGTATACTTAATTTTGCATACTTAAAAATTTGCTAAGATGGTAAAGCTTATGCTATGTTCTCATCAGAAAATAATAATAAACACAGATTGTGGGAGAAAAGTTTTGGAGGTACTGATTATGTTGACGGCACAAATTGTAGCAATGGTTTCATGGGTATGTACTTAACTCCAAGCTCATTAAGTTGTGTGCCATTAAATATGCACAACTTTTTGCATGTCAATTATATTTCAGTAAAGTGTTTTAAAAATATACAAAGGAATTCACACACACACACATACACACAAAGTAAATGAATTTATAAAATGGAGTACATTAATGCTAAAAATGCACAAATACTAAAAAATGTAATTTTGCCTATCAGATATATAATATTCAGTGAGGATAGGAGGGCAAATATCTCTCTTGTGCATTATATGTATTTTATAAACAAGGGAGCAATATTCTAGTGACACGGCTTTCCCCCCAACTGAAGCTGATCACAGATCAGGAGATTTGGCAATGCCCAGGATTCTTGGGAACACAGGTTGTCACCACAGTTTGAATATGTGTACTAGAGGACAACCTCCACTGATGACAAATGGAAATAGCATTAAGATGGAGTGAATTATCAATTGAAGGGACGCAAAACCAGTATTTTTTCCTCATTGATGCATTCCAGTGCTCATGGCTGAGACCCCTATAACAAAAGAAAACCATGCAAACTTATTTAATATGAATTTCATGTGACGTGGGAAACTTCAAGAATAAAGACTCAAAGAAACAGGGAAACCTATGTGTTTTTACACTTATATTTGATAAAGAATGAACTGTTGCCAGGAAATATGAATTGGGAAAAGGGAGCATGACATAATGGTCATAAACGGGGTATTTTAGCAAGGTCTGTTTGTTCAGATTCTTCTCCATGTCTCTGTGCTGTTAGAGATAAGGTATCTCTTTCCTCCAGA
>NW_016108032.1:532392-600617 GCF_001604975.1 Cebus imitator | reverse complement strand
TTAACACTGCTTTAGTTGTGGCCCAAAGATTCTGGTACATTGTATCTCTGTTTTCTTTAGTTTCAATAGTTGTCTTTTTTTTTTTTTTTTAATTTTTTTTATTGTTACCAACAATTCAATCCTCAAACTCTCCTCTAGCTGTAAATTGGTAGAAACTACATTAGGTTTTCTGTCTGTTTCACCTTCTGGTAAAAGTCTCTCTGGATCCTTCCGAACTGATCCAGTTTGCCTGTTCTTCATAGTTGCAGTTTGGGAACTTCCTTCGTCATCACCTGAGAATTCCTGTCATCTCTTTCTTGTGTTGAATCCTTGCTTTCCTGAATCACATGTCTTCCTTTTCTCAATACACTCCCTTGTTTAAGTGGAAAACATCTTCTAATAACTTCCTGGGAAACAATGCCTAGAAGATAATTGCTTGTACTTTGCAAATCTGAAAACATCTTTTTTCTATTTTTAGACTTTAAAAAATTGATAATTTGTTTGGATATGGAAGTAAACAGTGGAAAAAATAGTTTTAGTTTTCTTTCCTTCTATTTTTTCTTTGCCTAGGTAATTCTCTGTTCTTTTCAAAATTTTGGTGATGCTTCGATATTCACTCATATTAAAGAGAAAAAAAGCTGGCTGGAATCTCTGAGCACATGGGCAGGCTTGTTATGCAGGGATTACCCCATAAAGTGATCTGGTTGAACCATTTATTTGGGAAACCTGTGATGTCAGACTCCTTAGATTTAGTGTTGGCTTAGTTATATTCCCCAGAGAATCATCTTCTAATTTCCCTGGATGATAAAAACCTAGCTGCTGGCATTCTGGAAGCTGAATAGAACATGAAAGCTTAAGGGCTGCATGTTTTCTGTATCAACTTTCACTCTCTTTGTTTTTCAGATGGCATCTCCACCTTCAACTGAACCTGGCATTCCCCAGTCTGGAGATACTTTTATTTTCTCGAGAGAGCAAATATCTGATCTGTAACTGGGATGAGACAGACAGTAGCCATGCAGTACAGATTAGGAGAAGGGACCTAGGAGTTCAAAGTGGTTTTTAAATAGATTTTTTTCCCCTAGTTTTTCTATCATCAGCTGTCTTAGCCAGCCTGGGCTGTTATAAGAAACTACCATAGACTGGTTAGCTTAAACAACAAACATATTTCTCACAGTTCTGAAGCTTAGAAAGTCAAAGATCAAGATGCTGGCAGATTCAAAGTCTGGGGAAGACCTGCTTCCTAGTTTACAGATGACCATCTTCTGGTTGTATTCACATATTGTTGAGAAAAGAGAAAGGAAACAAGCTGTTTTGTCTTTCCTTGTAATAGCACTGATCCTAACATGAACTCTCCACTTTTATTATCCAATTACCTCCCAAAGGCCCTACCTCCCAATACCATCACATTAGATATAAGAGTTTGAACACTTGAAGTTTAGGGGAGACACATTCAGTCCATAGCATGAACCCCCTGCTCATACCATTGGTTCTTGAGTCTTTTGGGTAATATTCCTTGATACAAATTGAGTTTTTTCTTTGAATTGCCCACTGCCTGATTGGAATTCACTTTTCTTGTCTCCTGCTGAGTCCACTATTATGCATCCATCTGTTCTCTATCTTCAATAAGTTTTATGTTTTTAATTTCTTCTCTTGTTTTCCTTGATCTTGGGGGTTTATTATTCTTGTTTCTTCATCTCTTTACTATGATTTCAGTGAGGTTTATTTCCTAAAGAGAAAGATGAAAAAAATATTTTAAAGCAACATTTCCTGAAATTAGGGCATGGGTTATACTCAGTGCAAACGTTTGAATGGACATGTGTTCAATTTGACATTTTCAACTGGAATCCTTTTGGTAAGTGTGTTAGTCCATGTTCACACTGCTGATAAAGACATACCCGAGGCTGGACACAGTGACTCACACCTGTAATCCTAGCACTTTGGGAGGCCCAGGTGGGTGGATCACCTGAGGTCAGGAGTTTGAGACCAGCCTGGCCAACATGGTGAAACCCTGTCTGTACTAAAAATACAAAAATTAGCCAGGCATGGTGGTGGGTGCCAGTAATCCCAGCTACTCTGGAGGCTGAGGCAGGAGAATTGCTTGAACCCAGGAGGCAGAGGTTGCAGTGAGCCAAGATCATGCCACTGCACTCCAATCTGGGTGACAGAGCAAGACTCTTGTCTCAAAAAAAAAAACAAAAAACCAAAAAAAAAAACAACCCAAGATATACTGAGTCTGGGCAATTTACAAAAGACGGAGGTTTGTTGGACTTATAGTTCCATGTCATATGGCTGGGGAGGTCTCACAATCATTGTGGAAGGTGAAAGGCATGTCTCATATGGAGGCAGACAAGTGAAGAGAACTTGTGCAGGGAATCTCCCCTTTTTAAAGCCATCAGATCTCATGAGACTTATTCACTATCATGAGAACAGCACAGGAAAGGCCTGCCCCCATGATTCAGTCACCTCCCACTGGGTTTCTCCTACAACCCTTGGGAATTTAAATGAGATTTGGGTGGGGAAACAGCCAAACCATGTCAGTAAGTTTAATTTTTATACATCTTTTACTAATTAGGAAATTGAGATGTGGATAAATATAGTAACTTCATGAAGGTCACATAAGCACTATTGGAGCCAGAATGTAAACCTCTTCCTCCAACAGTCTTCTTCCAGAACTCACTCTTCTTACCTGTATATTATACTGCACTTCCATGTGGTACAGGTTTCTTATTTTACAAAAGTATAGCTTGGAAGTCTCCATATCTTTGAGTGTGTTGTGCTTCTCATTTGGAAAGCTTTCTCCTTTCTCTCTATCCATTAGTGCTCCCTTATTTAGTCTTTATCCAGTATTCTAACCCATATGACTCTCCTTTGGTAGGACAATATGGTGCAGCAGAATGTAAAAGCTGGGTTTGAGTCTCAGCTTCAGCAGCTACCAGTTTTACCTTAAGCATTTCTGCTTGCTGAGCCTCTGGTTTTTCTTCTGGAAAAAGTCCCGTTTAATTCTTATAATGATCAATTGTTGTAAGAAGAAAATATGGCACATATACACCATGGAATACTATGTAGCCATAAACAACGAGTTTGTGTCCTTTGTAGGGCTATGGATGAATCTGGAAACCATCATTCTCAGCAAACTGACACAAGAACAGAAAACAAAACACCACATGACTCACTCATAGGCGGGTGTTGAACAATGAGAACACATGGACACAGGGAGGGGAGCATCACATACTGGGGTATGTTGCGGGGTGGGGGACTAGGGGAGGGACAGTGGGGGTGGGGAGGTTGGGGAGGGATAACACTGGGAGAAATGCCTGATGTAGGTGACAGGGGGGTGGAGACAGCAAACCACCATGGCATGTGTGTACCTGTGCAACAATCCTGTAAGATCTGCACATGTACCCCAGAACTTAAAGTACAATTAAAAAAAAAAGAATTAAGTGTAATAGCACATGTACATACATACACCTAGCCTCATATGTAGGCACTTGAACAACAGTGTTTAACAAACATTAAAACAGTGTTTCTCCAGTTTTAATGTTTCTTGGAGATGTAAGAAACGTATGAGGTTTTCCAAGACAAAAAATAGTAGCACATTAAGGTATATAGTGATTTAAGATACAATTCTAATTTTAGGCATTTTAAAATGAGGAAAATTTGTTCTTTTCTCAATAGAAGAAAATGCAGAATGTCTTACACTGTTAGGGTAACTGCAAATGTGGATGTTATGTCTTTAATTATAAGCTCTTTGATTTATGCCAAGGATTATAAGCTCTTTGAAGACAGACTATTTTTAATCTTTTTATGTCATTCTTGATATCTAGTTCAGTGATTAATGGAAATCTATTAAGCATTTAGCAAATATTTTATGAATGAACAGTCTATATATTACAACTCAAAAGTAAGACCATTTCTCTATTGGAAAATGGAGTCTGGATTACATCTAGATCATAAATTTGGGAAATCTAAATTGCATATTTTCTATGTGCTAGAAGGCAGAAATTAATCACTGGAGAATGGTCACTTGCCGTTGGATTAAGAACTTTTTAATACAGGGCTTTCTAATTAAGTAAAATAATTACACATATGCTGTAATTTTGTTGATTTTGTCATATTATAAAGTAATATGGTGTTTATCATACAAATAATTTCTGTACTAGGAAAACACTCAAGATCTACATTGTATCGTCTATAAAAATGAAGATGAATAATTTAATTTAATTTTAGCTGGTGTGAGAGCTTTAAGAAATTCTTTAATAAAAAATTTTTCATGGCAATATTTTTAAAAAGCACCTCAGGATGTTATAATTGCAGGTTAGGTTATTTTGACAAGACTGTGTAACCGATCCATGCATTTTATGTTTCTATTCATAGAGGAGTGATGGAGCTAAAAATTAAATTAAAATAAGAGCTGAAAAGGGGTGTGCTAATGTGACTGGAATAACTTCCACGTTATATTTTAGTTTGGTTGCCAAGGTCTCCAGCTGTATTCATGAGGGTGACTAGATACTATATCCTTATTCTTATATAAAGAAATTTTTAATATTTAGTATAACATTTTATTATTTTAGGGAATGAACTTCATGATACAAATGAAAACATCATGATTCAATATATGCAAATAATCTGTCATTTTAAAAACAGAATTACATTGTACTTTTACTTTATCTACTTTGGAGGATTTTGTAAGAATAGTGGTAGTCCTTGAGGCTTTAAAATAGTGAGCAAGATAGATGTGGATCCTGCCCATAAAGACAGAATGACCAGATAGTTTATCATCCAAACTGGGAAACAAGAGAACATGCAGGTACACACACAGCTTGGCCTCAGAGATGGAGTGTTGGTAGGTTATCGTGCTTCTACACTTTGGATCCTCATCCCTCTCTGCTTGGGCCCCCACAGTACTTACAAAAGCTGGAAGGGAGTGTTCTAGTAAAACAAGCAAACTTTATGACTAGGTGTAGCAAGCAACTTCCCAGAGGAAATTTCTTCCAAGAGTGGTGAAATTTAGCACCTAGAGAAAGATGAGCAGTGATTGGAAAAGTGAAAACTGGGGCCCAGATGCTATAAGGGGACAGTAGTGGAGAGGCCACTGTTTCAGGCCCCGGGGGGGCCTCCAAGGTCATGGTTTGCTCAGCATGCCTGTGGCCCAGCTTTGTCTGAGCAGAGCACAGATCATCCCAGACCTGGAGGCAGTATGATCAGCAGGCCTGGCACAGCCTCTGAGCCATAGTTGAATGGAAGAGACTGGCAAAGGGCTGCCATAACAAAGTACCACATACTGGGTGGCTTGAACAACATGAATTTATTTTATCACAGTTCTGGAGGCTACAAGTCCGAGATCAAGGTATTAACAGGGTCGGTTTCTTCTGAGGTCTCTTTCCTTGTCTTACAGATGGCTGCCTTCTCCCCATCACGTGGTCTTTCCTTTGTTCTTGTGTGTGTTTTAATCTCTTCTTAGAAGGATGCCAGTCATTTTGGATTAGGGCCCATCCAGTAACCTTTTAACCTTGATTACCTCTTTAAAGTCCAAACCTCCAACATAGACGCATACTGAGGTATTGGGAGCTAGGACTTCAACACATGTGTCTTGAGGGGACCCAATTCAGTCCACATCAGGGCCTCCTTTGGAGACACCAGCATGCTGTGGTTGCAGGTTCTGATTATTGGCCTTTGGCGTCTATGGATCAGGAAGGCCTAGGAGCATTTGAATCATCTTTAGAACAATGCCAAGTGTGTTATAGGTCCTATTTTTCACTTTCAGTGACAAAGGTATTACCTTACATAGTCTGTGAGCATCTTAGTTGTTGGAAACTTCCTTTGTACTGATTCAAAGTTGATGTTGCCTTAGCTCTCCTGCTGTACTAGGTGCCTGAGGCTACTGGTCTTTTGGTTTCTTTAGCACTTCAGGGTATGACTGTGTCCTGGAATCAGTTCCTTTTTTATTCTGTTAGGTGTGGTTAAGGGTATGATCTCTGGAGTTAGTCTGTTGGATGTGAAGCCTGATATCACTACTTACTAGTTGTATGTCTTTCAGTAAATTCCTTGACCTCATTATGCCTTACTATCCAGATCCATACAAAATGGGGATAGTAAATAAGGTAGGGAAAAGTTAGCACTGTGCTGGACACTTATTAAGTGTTTAATTAAGATCCTATCATCTTCATCATTATCACCACCGCCATCACTGTTGTTTCCCTTGAAAATGATACTGAGAAAGGCCTTCACTGCCACTCACATAATGACCTGTGCAGGTGGAGGAGGACTAGCATTTCCCCTATTCTTACTGAACAATTCTTGTTTACCATACTTTTCCTGGTCATCTTCCCATAACTTGTCTTTCCCATCCAGAAGCCCAAAACTCCTTTACCTTTGATTATCCTAAGATTGTATATAAGGCCGAGTTCTAACCGCTCCTTTGAGTTACTCATCCCTGGGGACTCCCACGTGTATGTATGTTGAACATGTAATAAACTTCTGTTTGTTGTTTTCTTTAAAAAATTATAAGCTATTATTGGAGTATTACACTAAAACATTATTAAACAAATATATGACAATAGCAAGAATAAACCAGTGTTGACAAAAGGAATCAAACTCTGTAAAATATTTTGAAGGGATTTATTCTGAGCCAAATATGAATGATCCATGGCCCCTGACACAGCCCTCAGGAGGTCCTGAGAACATTTTCCCAAGGTGTTCAGGATACAGTTTGGTTTCATACATTTTAGGGAAACATAAGTCATCAAAACATAAGTCACGAAGGATGTACCTTGGTTTGGTCCGGAAAGGTGTGACAAATAGAAGCAGGGGCTTCCAGGTCATAGGTACATTCAAATATTTTCTGATTGGAATTTGGTTGAAAGAGTTTAATTATTGTCTAAAGACCTAGAATTAACAGAAAGGAATGTCTGAGTTAAGGTAAGGGGTTGTGGAGACCAAGGTTTTCATTACACGGAAGTAGTCTCCAGGTAACAGGCTTCAGAAAAAATAGATTGTAAGTAGATTCTCTTCTGGATCAGGAAAAAATAAAGAAAAAGGAATGGGATTCTCTTCAGAATATAGATTTTTCCCCACAAGAGTCAGCTTTGGAGGACTATTTCAAAACATGGCAAAGAAAACATATTTGGAGTTAAAATATTTTGATTTCCTTCTTTATCTGCCATGTGATGTTACGCCAGAGTCAGGTTGGAAAGCAAGTCATGCTACATAGGGTTAAATAAAACCCTTTGGATGAGACTTTATGTTTTGTAGGTCATAACTCCCCAGACCTCTTAGATAGGACTTCAGTCAAGAGAAGAAAAAGGTCAGAGTCGAGTCTTCACCGGTCTCTTATATGTTGGTAGGATTGGTATGCATCCACATTATTAAGGTAGCTTAATTTTTAGTATCTTGTTTCCTTGCATGTCACTAAGATGTATAAGACACTTACTTTTTTCCTTCCCCTTTTGTTACTGGCCAGGCTCATTCTGCTTGCATGCACCAAACAAATCACTGTGGTGACAGTTTTGCAAAAAAGAAAATATTTTATTCACAAGTCTGCCATGTGCGGGGCCAGGGATACAAATCTCAGATCCACTTCTCTGAAAATAGGGCTTGGAGTTATGTATGTGACAGAAAGTGGGTGCTCTAAAGTATAGGGAAAGATGATTGTTGAATCAGAAAGGTGAGGTAATTAGGGTTTCTGCACAAGGATAATTGAGCTATGTGGTTCTTCATAGGACATATGTGCAGAAAATGTTGGCACTAGCCACCATTTTCTTCATAGTCAAAGTGGAGTTTTTGACTCTCTGATATCAAAAGGATTCCTCTTCAAGTAGCTGTTGCAAGCCCAACCTGTGCAACCAACTTGTGCAGTTGAAGGTCTCAACTGGCTTGAACTAGACAAAAGCTGCCCCCTAGTTCCTGAAAAATAACTATAAGCACCATTACTACTGTGACTCACAGGCAGAGATCTTACCCATAAGGTAGCTAGTGGGAGTTTAGTTATGTATTGTTTGATCATGTGACTTGCTACTGGGAGTTTTAAGATGAACTAGAAGTAAGTCATTAAAAGCTAGCCAGCTAGTTTAGAGGGCTTAATCATGTTTCACTTGCTCACTATTATAGTTTAATAAGATATTTATTTCATTTGTGTAAATATATGTTCAAGTTTGACTTCAAAAAAACTAAGTGGGACTGTAGCAACTTTGAAACATTTTAATAAAAGTAAACACTATAAAGAGTCAATGCTACTTACCAGATTATAGATAGATTCACAGCCGAATTCTTCCAGAGGTACAATGAGGAGCTGGTACCATTCCTTCTAAAACTATTCCAAACACTAGAACAAAAGGGACTCCTCTCTAACTCATTTTATAAGGCCAGCATCATCTTGATACCAAAACCTGGCAGAGACACAAGAAGAAAAGAAAATTTCAGGCCAATATCCCAATGAACATTGATGCAGAAATCCTCAATAAAATACTGGCAAACTGAATCCAGCAGCACATCAAAAAGCTTATCCACCACGATCAAGTTGCTTTTATCCCTGGGATGCAAAGGTCTTTCAACATATGCAAATCAGTAAACATCCATCGCGTAAACAAAACCAATGACAAAAATCACACGATTATCTCAATTGATGCAGAAAAGACCTTTGATAAAATTCAACAACTCTGCATGCTAAAAACTCTCAATAAACTAGGTATTGATGAAACATATCTCAAAATAACAAGAGCTGTTTATGACAGACCCACAGCCAGTATCATACTGAATGAGCAAAAGCTGGAAGCATTCCGTTTGAAAACTGGCACAAGACAAGGATGCCCTCTCTAACCACTCCTATTCAACATAGTATTAGAAGTTCTGGCCAGGGCAATCAGACAAGAGAAAGAAATAAAAGGTATTCAGATAGGAA
The DNA here is from genome assembly GCF_001604975.1 of Cebus imitator. Classification (NCBI taxonomy): domain Eukaryota; kingdom Metazoa; phylum Chordata; class Mammalia; order Primates; family Cebidae; genus Cebus; species Cebus imitator. Next base: position 591,742 of record NW_016108032.1, on the reverse strand, counting down.
GAGAGGAAGTCATATTGTCTCTGTTTGTAGATGACATGATTGTATATTTAGAAAACCTCATCGTCTCAGCCCAAAATCTCCTTAAGCTGATAGCAACTTCAGCAAAGTCTCAGGATACGAAATCAATGTGCAAAAATCACAAGCATTCCTATACACCAATAACAGACAGCCAAATCATGAGTGAACTCCCATTCACAATTGCTACAAAGAGAATAAAATACTTAGGAATACAACTTGAAAGTGAAGGACCTCTTCAAGGACAACTACAAACCACTGCTCAAGGAAGGACATAAATGGAAAAACCTTCCATGCTCGTGGATAGGAAGAATCAGTATTGTGAAAATGGCCATACTGCCCAAAGTAATTTATAGATTCAATGTTATCCCCATCAAGCTATCACTGACTTTCTTCACAGAATTAGAAAAATGACTTTAAATTTCATATGGAACAAAAAAAGAGCCTGTATAGCCAAGACAATCCTAAGCAAAAAGAACAAAGCTGGAGGTATTACACCACCTGACTTCAAACTATACTACAAGGCTACAGTAACCAAAACAGCATATTATTCGTACCAATATAGACCAATGGAACAGAACAGAGTCCTCAGAAATAATGTCACACACCTACAACCATCTGATCTTTGACAAATGGGGAAAGGATTCCCTATTTAATAAATGGTTTGGGAAAACTGGCTAGCCATATGCAGAAAGCTGAAACTAGAACCCTTCCTTACACCTAATACAAAAACTAACTCAAGAGGGATTGAAGACTTAAACCTAAGACCTAAAAACTATAAAAAAACCTAGAAGAAAGCCTAGGCAACACCATTCAGGACATAGGCATGGGCAAAGACTTCATGACTAAAACACCAAAAGCAATGGCAACAAAAGCCAAAATTGACAAATGGGACCTGATTAAACTAAAGAGCTTCTGCACAGCAAAAGAAACTATCATCAGAGTAAACAGGTAACCTAAAGAATGGGAGAAAAATTTTGCAGTCTATCCACCTGACAAAGGTCTAATGTCCAGAATCTACCAAGAATTTAAACAAATTTACAGGAAAAAAAAAAAAACATCAAAAAATAGGCAAAGTTTATGAACAGACCCTTCTCAAAAGAAGACCTTTCTGGCCAACAAACATATGAAAAAAAGCTCATCATCGCTGGTCATTAAAGAAATGCAAATCAAAACCACAATGAGATACCATCTCACACCAATTAGAATGATGATCATTGAAAAGTCAGGAAACAACAGATGCTGGAGAGGATGTGGAGAAATAGGAATGCTTTTACACTGTTGGTGGGAGTGTAAATTAGTTCAAACATGTGGAAGATGGTGTGGCAATTCCTTAAGGATCTGGAACCAGAAATATCATCTGACCCAGCAATCCCATTACTGGGTATATACCCAAAGGATTATAAAATCATTCTACTATAAAGACACATGTATGTGTATGATTATTGCAGCACTGTTTACAATAGAAAAGATTTGGAACCAACCCAAATGCCTATCAATGATAGACTGGATAAAGAAAATGTGGCTCATATACACCATGGAATACTATGTAGACATAAAAAAGGATGAGTTCATGTCCCTTTCAAGGGCATGGATGAAGCTGGAAACCATCATTCTCAGCAGAGTAACACAAGAACAGAAAACCAAATACCGCGTGTTCCCACTCATAAGTGGGAGCTGAACGATGATAACACATGGACACAGGAAGGGAAACATCACATACCGGAACCTGTTGGGGTTGAGGGGATAGGGGAGGGATAGCATTAGGAGAAATACCTAATGTATTTCTGACGGGCTGATGGGTACAGCAAATCAACATGGCATTTATATACCTATGTAACAAACCTGCACATTCTGCACATGTGTCTCAAAACTTAAAGTATAATAATAATAAAAAGGAAACAAAATAATTAAGATTATAAAAAACAGGGACTTACTAGAAATGAAGGACATTCCACTAATGAACATTTTCTAAGGGTGAGGGTAGTAAATAATTTCAATTATGTGAAAAAAATTGCTATATTTTAAGAAATGTGTGCTGTGTTTCTGGGGGTAAATGAGTAGCTTCCTCTGGAGAGCTTGGAGGGGGGTTTCTGAGTCTTCACCAACAGTAAAGTCGTCTTGACAACAGTCCTGGAAAGGTTGCTGCTACACACATTTTTGGTATTAAAAACACTAGTATTTGGCATTAGCAAAAAGTGAAACAAAAGAAAAAATTGAGATACCTGTCACTGGAGCAAATCACTACATGACTCATATTTGTATTCTGTAACAAAAAAAGACACACAATGATGTTTACTGAGACCCTGTGATGTGTCAGTCCTTGCACTAGGTACACTACAGACACTATACAGCCCTGTGACAAGGTGGTATTATCTGTATTTTTAGAAAATGAAGAAATTGAGTCTTGGAAAAGGTAAGAAACTAGCCTAGCCTAGTTGCTCATCGATATGTGCAAACAGCTTCATTTTGTATAATATATGTTTTATTTTTGTTTGCAAGCTAGATTTATTTGGTTGTGTTTTTAATCGCAATGACTAAAATTTGTGCTGCTAGTCTTCTGGGGGTCATTACTCACTTTGAGATATATTACAGTAGCTGAACTTTTTTTTTGAGACGGAGTTTCGCTCTTGTTACCCAGGCTGGAGTGCAATGGCACAATCTTGGCTCACCGCAACATCCACCTCCTGGGTTCAGGCAATTCTCCTGCCTCAGCCTCCTGAGTAGCTGGGATTACAGGCATGTGCCACCATGCCCAGCTAATTTTTTTGTATTTTTAGTAGAGACGGGGTTTCACCATGTTGACCAGGATGGTCTCGATCTCTTGACCTCGTGATCCACCCGCCTCGGCCTCCCAAAGTGCTGGGATTACAGTCTTGAGCCACCGCGCCCGGCCCTTGAACTTTTACACTGCTAAATGAAAACCACTGTGCCTGTTGTAGGGGAGGGAGAAAATCTTTTTTCCTCTATCCACCTTAGATTTTTCAGCAGGGGCCCTATATGTTAGATCACCAAAGACAGATTGTATTTCCATGTTCATCACAGATACACATGGGAGCACCCAGTGATGAGTAACCCAAAGGAGTGGTTAGAACTTGGCCTTATATATGGTCTTAGGATAATCAAAGGAAAAGGGGTTCAGGGATTCTGTATGGGAATGACAAGTTATGGAAAGATGACCAGGAAAATTACTGTAAATAAGAATTGTTCAGTAAGGTTTGTTGTGCAGATTGAAGTCAGTAACTTCTTTGTTGATAAGAGCTAAGAGTCCTCTTCTTCCTGGTCCAGGAGAGCAAGAGACCTTTTACAAAAAGAAATTATGAAAATTTTCTTTATAAATGTAATTGTTCTTTACAAAAGGAGAACAGTACCCTGTATTTAGAGTTATTTCTGCATCTGCTGGTTCTCAATGGCTTTTAGGTCAAAATGATCCATGTGCTAAGGAGGCATATTTTGGAGTGGCTATTCTGGTACCCTCCCTGCCTTGTTTTTTTATAGTAGTTATGTAACAGAGGCAAATCCCTTCCTCCTTCCTGGGTCCATTAAGCTGAACTGAGAGGCTGATGGATACTTAAAATTTTAACATGTTTTCTTAACTATGTATTCCTTGTCTTTAAATGTTTACTAAAATCAATAAATTCTCTGTTCACCAAAATTACATTTTCATTATTCAGTGTTTGACCACAAAGCTCCTGAGGGCCCAAGGACAGGGCCTGCTTGAAAAAGAGCTCAGAGGAGCCTGACTAGAGTTTGGTCTGGAAGAGAATCTTTGTCGTGCCAATGACTCAGAAGATTGTAGATGGTCACAGTTGAAAGAGATCTCAAAGGTGATCACTCTTAAGTGACAGAAAAAAAAAAAAGCCACCTCACATACTTCAAGCCCCACATAACACTCCCTTGGGGGTTGTGAGAAATGTGATTCTATATCTGAGAGTGTGTGAGCAGCCTTAAATGCTGGCTACCTGGAGAGCAACTCTGGCCTTTCTTCATATTGCTCATCATTCAGCTGGCTCGGCTCTGATCATTTCTGGATTCTGCGGAGGGGAGCTGCAGGAGAGGAACTGCAGGAGACTGGCCTGGATCTTCCTGGGCTGTGGAGGAAAACAGCCTTGGATTAATCCACATACCAGACATGAGAAAATGTGCAAGGAGGTGGGAAGAGGGAGAAGAGGTCTGGCTGGCTGGAGCTTACAAGTAGCCATGCTGTTCGCTCTACTTAGGGTGAGGAAAACGTTTTATGAAACAAATGTATTTGCTAACAAATTTTAATTCAACGTAGACATTTTAATTTAGTATGTAAATATATAGAAGACATAGGGAATAATAAATAGTAAATAATATGTAGTAAAAATAGTAAATAATAACAAACCTTTTCCAGGTTGATTAACCCTTAACTCAACTCACCTTTTTTAAAAAAAATAACTTTTATTTTGGATTTAGCAGGTACACGTGTAGGTTTGTTACATGGGTATATTGCATGATGCTGAGGTTTGGGATACAGATGATCTCATCACCCAGGTAATGAGCATAGTATCTAACAGGTAGTTTTTTAGCCCATTCTCCATTCCCCCAGCCCCCTTCTAGTTGTCCCCAAAGTTTGTGGTTCCTATCTTTAGGCCTAAGGATACTCAATACCTAACTCACTTGTGAGAAGAACTTGTGGTATTTGTTTTTCTGCTCCTGCGTTAATTCATTTTGGATAATGGCCTCCAGTTGCATTCATGTTGCTGCAAAGGACACGATTTTCTTCTTTTTTATAGCTATTAATACATAGTATTCCATGGTGTATATGTACCACATTTTTAAAATCCAGCCTACCACTGGTGGACACCTAGTTAAGTGACCTTTAAAATGGTGTCCATTTCCCTAAGCTTTATAGGATAACAATTCAACAATTTTTGAAAACACCTGATTTAGTGAGTTTGTCTCCAAATGATAAATGTCTGTAGAACAGAATTTCATGTGTCTTATTATTTTTAATGATCATGTTTGAAATGAAACATATCAAGTTAGATGTACCATTTAATTTGAGATTATTTTAATTTTAGGATTTTTGTTCTCCATTCAATTGTTGGAAGCATTTTGAAAACATTGGACTTTCAGAAAGATTAAGGATTTACACCTCCCTATAGTAATAAATATTCTTTGCAGTTTTAAAGCTCAAGTGTCCATGTCTGTTGGAGTTTGTGTTAGGCTACAAAAGACTGGAGTTTATAACCTGGATTCTGAAAGGACACTGTAGCAACATTAGGTTGCTAAGCAAGTCTCTTGGCTAATTAAACAATGTGCCTTGAATTATTCTGACTGCCTGTGCTGCTCAGTTGTAATGAAGCAATTAAAAATGACACTCACTTTTAGGTTTGTTAAGACTTAAATTAGAAGTAAATGAAAGTAGAGACATACTATGTTTAATAATTAAAAAAAGAAAATAAAAAACAAAAATATAGTTGTATGAAAAACATTCAAAACAACCTAACAACCTAATGTTCAATAAAATGGAATACTTAACTAACTTATAACATACTGTATGAAGTATTATGCAGGCAGACCAATTGAGGGTTTGTACACAATATAACAAATATTATATCTCAGTCAGATTGTAAATCATAGCTCTGTCTTTTATGCAAATCAGCAGACATAGGCACAGCTTAACATATTCCTTTCATAAGCATTTTCATCCTGTTATTGTTTTTCAAAATAAAATTGAGCCCAAAGGAAGCCTATTTAGCTTATCCAGATTATAATTAATTTAGCCACTTGGGTGTATTAGAAAATGGGAGTTAGACCCTCTAATGAGAGCTGTAAAGCATGGTCCTTGACCAGGACCCAGACTATTCAAATAGTTTATTTTTCTGGTCAGAGTTACTCCAATGATTAAAAGCAAAGACAGGTGTTGGGGGTAGGCACTAAATGAGTAAATATATAGCCAAGGAGCAGTTTCAAGCCTGACAACTGCATCCTGTTATGTGTTTCAGTTATGCAATCTTGACAAGAGCCCTTGTAAGAATCCATTTTTTATCTCCTGCTAATTTTTATCCTACCTATATGTTATTTTTTCCACCTACTTTTTAGAAATCTGCTTCTGGAATAGAAAATTATATTTCTATAGGCACTTAGCCATGGGGTACTTGATTTTAATTCCACTAATTATATTTGGAGGGAAAAGAAAATCTCTGTAAACAACAAGTCAACTAGTATTTGTGGTTTAGACCATTGTATCTTTATTTGATCAAGTCTTAATCTTTTTCCTTTGGCCATCCCATCTGATGTTTTAATTTTTACGTCAACATTTAATGACTATTGTTGATTCTCAAGCATATTTTACTTCCTGGTCCTTGAAGCTTCAATGATGTGAACAAACTTAAAAAATATCCAGAATCATTACTTGTTTTGTAAAAGAGGATTGTGTCAGAATATTTTATGTAGACAGTAAAACTCTCCAAGCTGCCTCCCTGGAATTCAAAAGCTTTAGCATCATAAAGACTCAGAGTGTGCTTTTCTGCATTTAGCTCAATGCACCCTTTTCTCTTGTCTTTTTATTCAGCTGGAATGCTTGCTGATTCTTCTGCACACTTCTGAGGCTGAGAACCTGAGGATCCCACCTGGAAAATGCCTTCTGAACGCTGCCTCAGGTATGCCCTGCAGGGTATGTCCCTGCATAGTGTAGTGAGCCCTGAAATAGGTGCATTGCATGTTCCAGGATCAAGCACAGAGCAGGGGCTTAATGCATATTCGAAGGAATCAACAAACTAGTTATAGTTTTTGTGAATTTACTATGGTAGCACAAGGATTAACTGCTGTGACCTAGGTATTTGTCAAACCTAAATATGTTTCCTGCTTCTGTGAATGATACTACTTTTTAATCTTTTTTTCTTATTTAGGATGCTAATTTCCCTTAAACAAAATGCTACTATAAAGGTATATGATTTTAAAAAAGAATCAGAACATTGTACATATGTGTGTGTGTATATATATATATATATATACACACACACATATATATATATACACACACACACACATATACAAACACACACACACACACATATACAGTTATAGATATCCAAAGAAAGAGAGAGCCCCTTTTAAAGCAATCACTTTGGGGAGTACAATGCTTATTCTCAAAATGGTGACAACATTTCTTTTTAATAATTCGTTTATTTAATAGATATTAATTAAGCCAAGCACTTTGCTTGGTGCTGAGGACCCAGCTATGAATAAAGTAGATAAGCTCCATCCATCTTAAAAAGGGAAAGCAGACATTAAATAAGTACACCAGTAATGATGCAAAAATAATCGTGAAAGTGCTCCAAAGGAAAAGCACAGGATAGACAGAGCAAGCAAATACCTACCTGAGAAAGGTTCTATACCTGAGACTTGAAGGGGAACATGCCCTGAGGCAGGAAGGAGCTTGGCACATTCCAGAAACTGAGGGGCAGACAATGAGAAAATGCATGGCATTCGTTTGAATAGTCTCACTTGGATGTAAATCTGCATCATCATCTGAGGGATCAGTCAAAATATCTTCAGAGCAAATAATAAGAGAGATGATAAACCTGGAGAATACATTTTTCTTAAGAATTGACTGTCTGTAAAGTAATGAGACCAGCTTCTTCCCATGACTCTGAAGTTATTAGAGGTGATTTTTTCCAGAAATGTGTTGAGAAATGGTGACATTGCTATAGCAGGTGTAACGCATCTGCATTCCCCATGTGAGTCTGTTGCTCTCAATCAGTGATTCACAATGGGGGATGATTTTGCCATCAGGGTATGTTGTGCAATATCTGACAATGTTTTTGGATGTCACTGGGAGTGTGGGTACAATTGGCATCTACTGGGTAGAGGCCAGGAATCCTTTTAAACATCTTGCAATGCATAGGGCAGTGCCCCACAGCAAGAAAACAAACAAAAACCACATCTAGCCCAGAATATCAGTAATACTGAGGCTGAGAAACGCTGCTCTAGACCTGGCATCCAACTAATACAGCACATGGAGACCATGGTGTCTGTCTGCCACCACCTCAGCCAAGTTATTTATTTCTGGCTACCAGGATCAGTGTGCATACTTAAAATAAGTTTTTATTTTTAAGTCTGCCATCCCTGTTCTTATTAATCAACTCCCATCCCACGGTCATCTGTGTTCCACAGTGCAATCATCTGTGTAATGTTGTCTCCTTCTCTGCTTCAACCCAGAGCCCTCCCTTCCCCACCTCGCAGACTCTCTCGCTGTGCCATGTGGAATTATCACAACACAACCACATGCTGTGCTGTATCATCTCCTTGTCCTGAAAAGCTCTGTTCGCCTCTGACTTCACCGAGACCCATTCTCCTCTAAGGACTATTTCCTTTGTAGTTCTCTCAAAGTAGTGGCATTATTATTTCCTCACATCTCATGTATTTCAGGGATGGGTAGAGAGAATGTCATCATCCTAGGGCATGATTTTGCTTCTAAACCGTTACTCCACAGATTGATTGTCTGAGAAAGCCACAGCCACAGAAACAGCAAAGACATGCTCTTCTGAAGGTGGTGCTCTTTATCTCTCTCAGGCTCTCCTCTTCCTAACTGTGGTTGGGGCCATTGTCCTATATTTACTGAACACTTCAGCACCTGGCTTGCAGTCTTCCTTCTCATCATAAACTCTTTACTAAACTCCCAGGGCCCTCAATGTCAGCATGGAGGATGTGTCTTCTTCATGGTCCTTGGACCCTCAATTTGCTTATCTCCAAAGACCTTCTTCTCCCTGCACTTAGCTGCCCAGTTTCACGGCCACACCTCGGACCTTGTCATTTTCAGTTAATTGCTCTAATTCTGAAATCACACCTTCAGCCAGTTTACTCTTATCACATTCTCCTCTCCTAGCTTGCTGATTTACCCCTGCTATGGCTGTACTTTGACCTCATTGTAGTGTCTCATTTACTGGCCCTGCCATTTTCTACCAACCCATCCAGCCTTTCTTTTCCTCATTTTCCTTCTTAACCAGTTTAGATTCTATCACTGTTACTAAACCCTTAAGTTCTCTCATTTCCTGTATTTTTGATACATTTGCTTGAGAAAACCCCAATCCAGATGAATCAAGCTATTCATATTTCCATGCCTACATTGTCTAGTAGAGACTAGTTCCACAAAAGTCTTTAGATTCAACAAGCCAAAAAGTATCCAGAGTTTTAGTGTATGTTTCTGGTCCACTGATTCCCTGCCACTCAAGAGGCAATCCTTTCCCACAACTAAACCCAAACCTGCTTCTGTGCTTTGAATTGATCTTTCATATCTTCTCAGTAACCTCTGACTGTTGGTTGACTGTATCTCAGCTATGTTGTTGAGATACAGCTGTGTTGTCACTTTCCCTATGCAGATGAGTCACAGATTTACATCTCTAGCTAAGACTCCTTTCTGAGCTCCAGATCCATGAATCAAACTACATATTTGACATCTGTGCTTGGATATCTTAAAGACAACTCAAACTTTACATGTCCCAAACCAAATTCATCATCATTCTCTTCTACAATTCTAATCCTCTTTCATTGGTTTCCTATTCTGGAAATATCAAGTTGTATAAGCCAGAAATGTAGGCGTCTTTCTGGAAATCTTCTTCCCACTCATCTCCATATATAATCCTACCACCAAGACCTGTAGATTTTCCCTCTAAATAGCTCCTAATCCCATTCACCTTTCTGAAGTTCCATCCAGCCCCAACTCCATCACACACCTGAACCACAGCCACAGTCCAGGTCTGCTCTAGTCTGGCCCGGTCTCCCCTACTGCTCTTGGTACTGCAGCTTCAGTAACCTTTTCTGTGACTTCACATTGCCATTAGGATAACCCAGCCCAGAATTCCTGCACAAATGTGCTTAGGCCTCTGCTACTCGGGCCTTATCTGCACCATGTTCTCCTTTGTCCCTAGCTGTTAACATTCTGTAAACACTCTGTAAGGGCCGTGCGCCCTCCTGCCACAGGATCATAGCATTTGCTGTTCTCCTGCCTTGGAAAACCTTCTTTCCTTTTTCCCAGATTAACTTGTTCTCATCCTTCAGCCAGCAGCTCAAGTGTTACTTCTTTAGAGAGGCCAGATTATCTGATTAATGTATAACTGCCCCACTAAACTGTATGTTCCATGAGGGCTGCTACCACATATGGTTTCCTCACCATTTTCTCCCCTGTACCCAGCACAACACCTGGCACAGGCTTAATAAATATTTGTTGGGTAAATAAATGAAGGAAAGAAGGAAACAAAACTCTGCATTTATAATTAAGTTTTTTTTACAGTTTTTATTATTTAATAATTGTATCTTCTTTACTTATTAATATGGCCATTGCTATTAATTGATCAAATTCATTTTAAAGTATTTATAAATTATAAAGTGTTCTATAAAAAATAAAATTATTTTATTATAGGGTTTTTTAGTAGCTTGCCACCCTAAATAGAATTTTAAAAATATTAATGTCTTTAATTTTTATGAAAATATTTTGACTGCATAATTTAAGTGATTAAGACACTTACTTGATAGTTCACCAAGAGACTGAATTGAGATAATTATGCATAATTATTACTGTCAGATTTTTTTGTCCAGTCTTTGTCTTTCTTGTGTAAAGTAGCCTACTTAAGAAATGAGAATCTTTATGCTACTTGGTTGTTTTCGGTATGTAAGTATGTAACACCTTATTGGTAGTCTTACTTAAAAACTACTGCATATTTTTTGTATACCTAGGTTGCAGGTAAACATTGACATAGAAGTTGACTTGAATTTTAAAATTTGAAATGCAGATGCTTAAAACCATATTGCTGTTTTTGGAATTTACAGCTCTAAAACTGACTGAACTCAGTCAAAATTCTTTCTATGAACATCAAACCCTATAGGATTTCTGTGACCAAAAATGTTAACTCTACAACCTCAAAGTAGCAATTTGCACTAAAGCAGTGATTCCGTATCAGTAGGGCACATGATATTATGAACATTGTTCTCTGCATTTGATTTATTAGTTTTGGTAATCAATTCCAGAATGAAAGTTAAAGGCTTAAAGTTATGAATAATCCTCTTTTCTGAGCTGTCATTTATTTATCTCTCCATTACTGGATATTGACATATCGCTGATCAAATCGTTGTTCCCTGGCATTGCTAAAAAGCAATCTACTGCCCAGGAAGTCTGGGGCTTTCCACTGTTGCACAAGGGTCTATGTGGGGCCCTATGAAATACAGGAACAGCAGTTTGCACAGGCAACCTGACAGGGGTTACCTAAAGCCCTTATAGTGTTCAGGAGGACAAAACAGAGGAACATATCCCCCTGGGAACTTGTAGAATATTCAATAGAACCATAATGGGAAGCATATTTATAATTTAAAGTTTCAGAAAGCCATATTAAAATAGGTAAAATTAATTTTTTTTTGAGACAGAATTTCAGTCTTATTGCCCAGGCTGGAGTACAGTGGTGTAATCTCAGCTCACTGCAACCTCCACCCCCCAGGTTCAAGCTGTTTTCCTGCCTCAGCCTTTTGAGTAGCTGGAATTAAAGGCGTGTGCCACCATGCCTGGCTAATTTTTGTATTTTTTTTAGTAGAGACAGAGTTTAATCATGTTGGCCAGGCCGGTCTCAAACTCCTGACCTCAGATGATCTGCCTATCTCAGCCTCCCTAAGTGCTGGGATTACAGGCGTGAGCCACCACGCCCTTCCCTAAAAAAGGTAAAATTAATTTTAACAATATATTTTATTTTACCCAACATATCCTAGATATTATAATTTAAACATGTAATCAATACAGAAATATTGAGCTATTTTGCTTTCTTTTATTCATATTGTGTTTAACATCCATTGTGCATTTCACATGCATGGTACATCTCAATTTGGACTGGCCATATTTCAAGTGCTTAGTGACCACATGTGGTTAGTGTGTACTATATTGGTGCATCTCTACAACAGAGTATTGCTGTAGTATCGATAAAATACAATACAATAGAGTATTACTACAGTATTAATATCGTGTATTCTCTTTTGTATTGATGCAGTTCTAGGGCATCCCTCAGAGAAATGGGTTGCATTGGGGAAGGCAGAACACTCTCTATACTCACGGATGAATTTTGAGGTGGCACCATTGCTTCTGTGGGAGACGTTTTCCAGTTTTAGGATGACATTCAGATCTGTGTTCCTTTGAGAAATATGGCTCCTGCTTTCAGTCTTTTCTCCAGCAATTTAGAAGCTTTAGGGTATACTTTTTCTTCCTTTTTCTTTATTTCTCAGAAAATTGAGGGCCATTGCTATAAGTTGAGAGGCTTAGTTTGCTTATTTGATATATGTTTTAGATGCTGAGGAGCTGTTTGTAAGCATGTGTCTGCTCCCCATTTTAATGTAGGCATGGTGTATAATAGCCTTTGATTTATCTCCTCCCTGGTTTATGATTGTTAACTTGGTGAAGTGGGCCTTTTCCTTTCCAGCTATGTTCTGTGGCCACGTGTGCCTTAACGTTTAGAGGACTGAGATATTTTACAAATTTACACCAGAGTTGAGTGGGAAGTTACTTTCAAAATACAATAATGATTTGTTGATTAAGAGGCCTTTATTTCTTGCCAAATGTTGGAGTATTTGTTTCTGCTTTTAAGGATCCCTAACATATTGGTTCAAAAATATTTGGGATCTTGTGCCAACTGTTGTCTTAAATATTTAGCTTGTTGTTTTCTTTAAGCTTGAATATTTCAAACCCAGTTGAATGATCCTGTGAAATTGTGCAGCATCACTATTGTTTCAAAGATGAGCCTTTTATTCTTTGCCAAATCTCAGTTTACAGCTGCTCTTTCCCTGGCAAGATTTATTCACCCTCAATAGACATATAAAAGGCAAATACAGATTCAGTCTTAATAATAAGGACAGGAATTGTGGCACTATATTTGGAAAATGAATAAGGAAACATTTTAAGGCAATTATCTTAATATATTCTTCTGTTCCACTATAAATGAAATTTTGAAATACGTTTATTTAACATTTAAGGTGATATAAAAGGGGAAAAATAAGTTATGAAAGTTTCAAATATATTTTCTAAGGTTATAATAATTAGAATCTATTTTCTATCCCAAAACTTTCAGTCACAGTATGAGGATAAGTGTTTTTGAAGCATAATTTCAAACGTTTCTTACTGTTATGCCATTCTGTTCATGTATGTTATTCCAAAAGGCTGATTTTTAGATTCATTATACGTAATATAAATATAAAGTTAATAGGGACTTTTGTGATTTTTTTCCCCCTCAAGCAGAGATTCTTCAGATTTTCCCAGATTATTATTATTATTTGGAGACTGACTCTCACTCTGGTGCCCAGGCTGGAGTGCAGTGGCATGATCCTGGCTCACTGCAACCTCTGCCTCCTGGATTCAAGCAATTCTTCTGCCTCAATCTCCTGAGTAGGTAGGATTGCAGGTGTGCATCACCATGCCTGGCTAATTTTTGTATTTTTAGTAGAGATAGAGTTTCACTATACTGGCCAGGCTGGTATCAAACTCCTTACCTCAAGTGATCCACCTGCCTCAGCCTCCCAAAATGCCGAGATTATAGGCGTGAGCCATGGTGCCTGCCCCCACCCCCCACCTTTTTTTTTTTTTTCTTTAAGCAGGAGGAGGAATTACATTATTATATTCTTGGTGATATGTTCTCAAAATACCTGATCTTGGACCTTCAGTTTTCCTATCTGTAAAATAGAGATAATAATAGTACCTGCCTCACAGGGTTGTTATTGTATAGATTCCATGAGTTAGACATTGTAAATCACTAAGAATAGTTCGTGGGACATGGTAAGCGCTATGTATTTGTCAAATATATTAGAAAATTATCCTTTTAGGAAAGATTTTTCAAAGATTCTCCTAAAGCTTTACTTGGCTGATACAGTGTTTCTGTTACTATTCTGTTTCTTGATTTGAGATGCTAATTAATTGAATGATGCTAATTAATCTCCATTCTAGGCTTTGCATAGAAACTTGCAAAAAATTATTTATGCTTGTGAATGCGGTTTTGAATTACTGATTTTAAAGTCTGCCTATAGCTTGAGCTACTAGATGAATATTCAATGACAGTAACCATTTCAAAACTCGCTGCTACATTTCAACTGAAAATAATCCTCCCACCTTCCCACAGGAACTTCCTATATCATCACCGTCTGTCAAGTTTTTTTATTTGCATATTTCTGACATTTCTGATGCTTTTCAGTCAAAACTGTCCAATAAAGCTTAATGACTGCATCCTGGCATTTCACAGGAAGTATTTGGCTAATTTTAAGAGGGTAATTTGTACCTAACTGTAATTTACCAACCAACTGGCACCACAGGCTGAGCAGAGCCCTGTCATATAAACCTACCATGCAGACTAGGCTGGTGGCAACTCTGGCTTCTCTGAGAAACTCTTTCACACTCTCTTGAGTATGATAGGGGTTGAATACAGGAATTACCAATATGGGAGAGATAATGTTCAATCATCCCTATGGTATCTTTACTCAGCTTTGAGATGGGCTGCTGGGCAGAAACAGGGCTTGATGGCCCTTGCTTTCACTCTGGGAGTAACCTATTCCTGTCAGATCACTGTCTAGTTCAATACCAGTTCTGAGATCTTAGAGCACTGTGTAGATTCCCATTGATCTAAGATGGAAATGTCCAAAGCTCTCTGTAAAGGGAAAGTCTGCATTTTGTGTTTGTGGCATTACTTCTGTATTATTGTATTTGCATTTTGTGTTTATGGTATTACTTCTGTATTATTGTAGAATGATCTAGAGCTTCCTTCACCTGGGAGTTTTAAAGGATATAAGCATAAATGTTTTCTGTTGGGGTAGAGAGTGAAGGGGTAAGTTTCACAATGGGTAAGATTAGCAATCTCACAAAAGAGAAACAAAAAGAAAATTATATAGTCATTCATATATCTAGTATAATGATCACACATAGACATTGAAGACTGATAATATAGATAAATCTTACTTTCAGTTTAAATTTGTTTTCATTTACAATGTATTCCTTTTGATGTTCTTAGGGTGCATAATTTCCTGAGCTTAATACTAAGCTTCTCTGGTTTAATTGTCTTTTACATGGAATGGTCACTTGCAGCGCTTTTTGTCCTAACATTTGCTCAGTTTTTTCGTATGTGTTAACAGAGTCTTGTGTCCTGTGGGAGACATGGTAAGGTACAAAGGTGGAGAAGGAATCAGGGAATTAGAGAGAGGGGACAGAATGGGGAAGGTCACACACACACATATACACATGCCCACACACACATCCAGAGGAAGTTTTGCACTCAGCGATGTTCATATACTGAGGGGTGGGGCCCAGGAACAGAGGCTCTCAGGTCTGGAGGCCTGGGTCAGTATGCAGTCACAGATGAACACACACACACACACAAATGCAGAAAGAGAAGCACTAGTAAAAGAGAGAAAGACCCTGCAGGGGAGCAGAGAGAATAAGAAAAAGGGAAAGCAAGAGAATGATGGAGAGAAAGAAAATGAGGGAACAGAAGGTCACACTCAGAGTGCAGTGGAAACTGTGTTGCCTCAGTTGATGTTCAAGGAGCAAGGGAGCGGCTGGGCCACAGGGCTGGTAAAAAGAAAAACGTTGACTTGATTGCTCTCCTTTGTAGTATTCAAGAAATGCTGACAGGCCAGAGGCTCTGCCACTCTGAATCTCACAATGACAGTGTCCTGGCAGCGCTGAATCAGCAGAGGAATGACGGCATCCTCTGCGACATCACCCTGATTGCTGATGAACAGAAATTCCATGCTCACAAGGCAGTCCTAGCAGCATGCAGCGACTATTTCCGGGTAAGTCAGCATACTTTATTTGTTTCTCTTAAAATATCAATAAAGAGAGGATGACAATGTTTCCCAAACTGTCACTAAACCACGAGCCAGTTAGGTGGTACCCCCAGAGCTGAATGGTGGAGGCCTTTGTTCTTGTCCTGGGGTGCCATTAGGTCCTCTCTGGGTTGGCACCTGGATGTCCCTCCAATAGGAAGCAGACCTCTCCTGGCATGTGAGCCAAGGAGCACTTGGCACTTTACCACCATGAGAAAATGTGGCACTATGGTGCTCCATGTGGGGGTACAGACAGGGGTGAGAGGATGCTTCTGGATTCAGGATCAAAGATCAAGCTATAAGACAATTTGTTAAAATTTAGAAGTCTTTACACGTAGTGTTTCTGAGTTTTTATATATATTCCTATTTATTTTATTTTATTTTATTTTATTTATTTTATTTTATTTTATTTTATTGTGACAGTGTCTTGCTCTTTAATCCAGGATGGAGTGCAAAGGCACAATCCCTGCTCACTGCAACCTCTGCCTTCTGGGTTCAAGTGATTCTCCTGCCTCAGCCTCCAGAGTAGCAGTGATTGCAGGCACACACCACCATACCTGACTAATTTTTGTATTTTTAGTAGACAAAGGGTCTCACAATGTTGGCCAGGCTGGTCTCGAACTCCTGACCTCAAGTGATCCACCTGCCTTGGCCTCCCAAAGTGCTGGAATTACAGGTGTGAGCTCCCGCACCCGATCTATATATATTCTTAATGGTTTCTAATTATATGCTTCAAGGACAAAGATTCAGTTGGCCTAATGGACCTTCATGGTCAGTATCTGTGGCTAAAGAAGACACATCTTGTTTACCAGAGCTTTGGGGTTGAATTCTAACAGCAAATGATATGTGGTAATAAGATTGCTGTTTTTCTTGAAGATGAAAGTACACAGTATGATGATAGCTAATTAAATGCCACTTATTTAGCACTTGTGATTCACATGGTGGACAAAGGATTTTATATGCATATCTCATTTAATCCTCACAACAACCCATTGTGCACATGCATATATATATGTGTGTGTGTGTGTGTGTGTGTGTGTGTGTGTGTGTGTGTGTGTGTGTGTGTATATATATATGTAGTATAAAAATCACCATTTTGCACATATGGAAACAATACCAAAGGCTAAGTAATTTGTACTAACTCAGAGGATAAGTAAGAAGTCATACAATTCCTAAATGGGAAATCTGGAATTTAAATACATGTTTGACTCTTAATGAGTGTGGTAGTCTGCTTCTTATAGGGACATAAAATAGCAAACCTGAACAATTATTAGCCAGAATGTTTTGAAATATTAATTTCTAAATACACATTATTTCAACACCTATTTAATTTTCTTTTCAATGTTATTTTAGTTAACTTTTGAAATGTAACAGTATGAATCTCCATATAAATGGGAATATAAATTAATTTAATTGTGTGGTGGTGTTTGTTGTTTTTTTTAATTTTCCCCAGTAAAGTCTCTAAATGTTACAGGCACCAACTAGGCCCATGGGCAATTTGTTGATTGGTTTGAATATTTCTAATAATAATGTTGTTTTTGATATTTAAGAGACAATATCAACTGCACTTAATTGCCAACTAGCAGTTGCAGAGAATTTTCAAAGATGCCAAATCATAAAAGAAAGCCTTTTTAAAAAAGCGTATTAAATGCAATGAAACTGAGTAATGTAGAAGATAAAGAGGTAATTACCTGAAATGTCTGTTTCTAAAATAAAAAGTAGGATTTTAATTCTAAACTACAAAAATGATGCAGACTATCTGTAAAGTGGCCTTTTAGTTCCATTAATGTAATTACACATTTCATACACCCTCACATTGTCAGGTATTCTTTCAGAAAGATCATATTATTCAGAGGGGCTTTCGAATCAGCAAAACACTTTAAATTGTATGCACATTATGTAATAGGAATTTTGTCTTTTTATGGACCATAATATAGCCTTCTTATTGTTTACTTCTCTCTAGTTAGGTTTCTACATTTCAGTATTGAATTTTTTTTTTAAGTTTTAAGTTCAGGGGTACATGTGCAGGTTTGTTATGTAGGTAAATTACGTGTAATGGAGGTTTGGTGTACAGATTGTTTCAGCACCCAGGTAATCAGCATAGTACCCAGTAGGTAGTTTTTCCATCTTCTCTCTTCTCCCAACATCTACCTTTAAGTAGGCTCCAGTGTCTGTTGTTTCCTTCCTTGCATCCATGCCTTCTCAATGTTTAGCTCTCACTTACAAGTGAGAATATGTGGTATTTGGTTTTCTGTTCCTGTGTTAGTTTGCTTAGAATAATGGCCTCCAGCTCCATCCATGTTGCTGCAAAGGACATGATCTCATTCTTTTTTATGACTGCATAATATTCCATGGTGTATACGTACCACATTTTCTTTATCCAGTCTACCACTTATAGGCATTTAAGTTGATTCCATGTCTTTGCTATTGTGAATAGTACTGCAATGAACATATGCATGCCAGTGTCTTTATGGTAGAATGATTTCTAATACTTTAGGTCTATGTAATGGGGTTGCTGGGTCAAATGATAATACTGTTTTAAGTTCTTTGAGAAATTGCCAAACTGATTTCCACAATGACTGAACTAATTTGCATTGCCACCTGCAGTAGTGTATCAGCATTCCCTTTTCTCTGTAACCTCTCCATTATCTATTATTTTTTACTTTTTAATCATAGTCATTCTGACTGGTGTGAGAGAGTATCTCATTGTGGTTTTAACTTGCATTTGCCTAATGAGTAGTGATTTTGAATACTTTTTTATAAGCTTGTTGGTCACATGTATGTCTTCTTTTGAAATGTGTCTGTTCATGTATTTTCCCACTTTTTTTATGGGGTTGTTTGTTTTTTGCATGTTAAGTTGTTTAAGTTTGTTGTAGATTCTGGATAGTAGACCTTTGTCAGATGCATAGTTTGCAAAATGTTTTTTCTATCCTGTGGGGTGTCTTTGTTGATAGTTTCCATTGCTGTCTAGGAGCTTTTTTGTTTAATTAGGTCTCGTTTGTCAATTTTTGGTTCCATTGGAATTGCTTTTGGTGTCTTTGTCATGAAATATTTGCCAGGGCCTACGTCCAGAATGTTATTTCTTAGATTATCTTCCAGGGTTTTTATCATTTTAGGTTTTACATTTAAGTCTTTAATCCATCTTCAGTTGGATTTGAGTTGATTTTTGTACATGGTATAAGAAAAGTGTCTAGTTTCAATGTTTTACATATGGCTAGCCAGTTATCCCAGCATCGTTTATTGAATATGGTCTTTTCCTGGTGCTTGTTTTTATTGACTTTGTCAAATATCAGATAATTGTAGGTATGCAGCTTTATTTCTGGGCTCCGTATTCAGTTCCATTTGTCTATACGCCTGTTTTTGCACCAGTATCATGATGTTTTGGTTATTGTAGTAGCCTTGTAGTATAGTTTGAAGTTGGGTAATGTGACTTCAAACTATACTACAAACAATACAATAGCTTTGTTCTTTTTGCTTAGGATTTGGCTGGCTGCTGGGCTCTTTTTTTGGTTTCATATGAATTTTAGAATAGGTTTTTCTAATTCGGTGAAAAACATCATTGTTAGTTTGATAGGAATAACATTGAATGTGTAAATTGCTCTGGGCAATATGACTATTTTTACAATATTGATTCTTTCTATCCATGAGTATGAAATATTTTTCTACTTGTTGGTGTCATTGCTAATTTCAATGAGAAGTGTTTTGTAATTCTCTTTGTAGAGCTCTTTTACCTCCCTGGTAATAAAATATCCTCTTTTTCATTTCTGATTGCATTTATGTGGACCTTCTCTTTTTCTTTTATAAGTCTAGTTTGCAGTCTATTTACCTTATTTATTCTTTTGGAAAACCAACTTCTAGTTTCACTGATCTTTTGTATGATTTTTGGAATCTCTGTTTCCTTCAGTTCAGAACTGATTTTTGTTATTTCTGGTCTTTTGTTAACTTTGTGATTGATTTGCTCTTGTTTCTCTAGTTTTCCTAGTTTTTTTTTTTTTTTTTTTTTTTTTTTTTTTTTATTATTTTTTTTTTTTTTCTGACTATTGTGAATGAAATTGCAATCTTGATTTGGCTCTCACCTTGGACATTGTTGTGTATAGAAATGCTACTGATATTCGTACATTGATTTTGTATCCTGAAACTTTGCTGAGGTTATTTATCAGCTTTAGGAATATGGGGCAGAGACTATGTGGGGTCTTCTAAGTATAGAATCACATCATCTGCAAACAGGGATAGTTTGACTCCTCTCCTCCTATTTGGATCCCTTTTATTTCTCTCTGTGTCCTGACTGCTCTGGCTAGGACTTCCAGTACTATGTTTAATAAGAGTGCTAAGAGTAGGCATCCTTGTCATCTTCTAGTTCTCGAAAGGAATGCTTCCAGCTTTTACCTATTCAATATGATGTTGGTGTGGTTTTGTCATAGATGGCTCTTGTCATTTTGAGGTATAGTCATTCAATGCCTAGTTTGTTGAGAGTTTTTAACATGAAGGGATATTGAATTTTATCAAAAGCCTTTTCTAAGTCTATTGAGATGATCATGTGGTTTTTTTAGTTTTCTTTATATGATGAATCATGTTTATTGATTTGCGTATAGTGAACCAACCTTACATTTCAAATATAAAGTCTGCTTGATTGTGTTGGACTTGGTTTTGATGTGCTCCTGAATTTGTTTTGCTAGTATTTTGCTGTGGATTTTTGCATCTATGTTCATCGAGGATATTGGCCTGGATTTTCTTTTTTTGTTGTGTCTCTGCCAGGTTTTGATATCAGGATGATGCCTGCCTCACAGAATGACATAGAGAGGAGTTTCTCTTCCTTAGTTTGTAAAAGTAGTTTTAGTAGGAATTGTACCAGCTCTTATTTATGTGAATCCATCCAGTCCTGGGCATGTTCTGGTTAATAGGAATATTAGTCCGTTCTCATGCTGCTAATAAAGACATACCTGAGACTGGGTAATTTATAAAGGAAAGATATTTAATTGACTCACAGTTCTGCAGGACTGGGGAGGCCTCAAGAAGCTTACAATCATGGCAGAAGGGGAAGCAAACACATCCTTCTTCAGGTGGTGGTATCAAGGAGAAGTACAGAGCGAAATGGTGGGGGGAGCCCCTCATAAACCATCAGACCTCGTGAGAATTCACTATCACAAGAACAGCAGGGAGGTAATTGCCCCCATGATTCAATTACCTCCCACCAGGTCCCTCCCAGGATACATGGTTATTATGGAAGCTACAGTTCAAGATGAGATTTGGGTGAGGACAAAGTCAAACCATATCAGTAGGCTTTTTCTTACTGATTCAGTTTTGGAACTTGTTATTGGTCTTTACAGGGATTCAATTTTTTTCCGGGTTCAATCTTGGAAGGTTGTATGTTTCTATGAATTTATCCATTTCTTCTAAATTTTATAGCTTGTGTGAATAAAGCTTTATAGTTGTCTCTGAGGTTTTTTGTATTTCTGTGAAGCTGGAGGTAATATCCCATTTTTCATTTCTGATTGTATTTATTTGGATCACTCTTTCTTTTATTAGTCTAATTTGCAGTCTATTTACCTTATTTATTCTTTTGAAGAACCAACTCCTAGTTTCATTGATCCTTTATATGATTTTTGGAATCTGTTTCCTTTAGTATACACTGATTTTGGTTATTTCTATTTTTTTTTTTTTTTGGTTATTTTTTTTTTTTTTTTTTTTTTTTTTTTTTTGGTTAGCTTTTTGACTGGTTTGCTTTTGTTTCTCTAGTTTTTCTAGGTATGATCCTCTAGTTTTTTAGGTTAGGTTGTTAACATGACATCTTCTAACTTTCTGATATAGGCATTTAGTACTGTAAACTCTCTTAACACTGTGTTAGCTCTGTCCCAGAGATGCTGATGTGTTGTATCTTTGTTCTCATTATTTTTAAATAATTTTTTGACTTCTGCCTTAATTTCACTGTTTACCCAAAAGCCATTCAGGAGCATTGTTTAATTTCTATGTGATTGTACAGTGTTGAGCAATTTTCTTAGTATTGATTTCCATTTTTATTCCACTTTGGTCTGAGAATGTTATTGGTATGATGTCAGTTTTTTTAATTTGCTGAGGATTGTTTTATGGTTAATTGAGTCATCAATTTTAAAGTATGTGCCATTTGCATATGATAAGAATATATATTCTGTTGTTTTGGGATGGGGAATTCTGTAGGTATCTGTTAGCCCCATTTAGTCAAGTGTTGAGTTCAGGCCCTGAATATCTTGGTTAGTTATCTGCCTCAATTATCTATCTAATAGTATCAGTGAGGTGTTGAAGCCTCCTAGTATTATTGTGTGGTTATTTAAGTCTCTTTATAGGTCTCTAAGAATTTTCTTTGTTAATCTGGGTGCTCCTGTATTGGGTGAATACATGTTTAGGATAGTTACGTCTTTTTGTTGAATTGAACCCTTTACTATTCGGTAATGCCCTTCTTTGTCTTCTTTGTTATTATTGCCTTGAAGTCTCTTTAGTCTGAAATTGGAAAATCAACCCCTACTTTTTTCCATTTTTCTGTTTGCTTGGTAGATTTTTCTTCATCCCTTTACATTGAGCCTTTAGGGGTCATTGCATGTGAGATGGGTCTCTTGAAGACAGCCTACCATTGGGTCTTTCCTTTATCAAACTTGACACTCTGTACCTTTTAATTGGGACATTTACCTCATTTGCATTTAAGGTTAATATTGACATGTGTGGATTTTCATGACGTTGTGTTGTTAGCTGGTTTTTATGCAGACTTGATTGTGGGGTTGCTTTATTGTGTCAATGGCCTATATACATAAGTGTTTTTGTGGTGGCTAGTAATAATGTTTCATTGCCATTTTTAGCACTCCTTTAAGTGCCCATGTTGAGCCAGGTCTGGTGATAATGAATTCCCTTAGCATTTACTTGTCTGAAAGGATTTGATTTCTCCTTCACTTATGAAGCTGTTTGGCTGGATATAAAATTCTTGATTGGAATGTTTTTCTTCAAAAATGCTAAATACAGGCCCCCAAACTCTTCGGCTCATAGGGTTTCTTTTGAAAGGCATGCTGTTAGCTTGATAGGTTTCTCTTTGTATGTGATCTGCCCTTTATCTCTAGCTGATTTTAATATATTTTCTTTCGTGTGAGTCTTGGGTAGTCTGATGACTGTGCATCTTTGGGATGGTCATCTTTTATAATATCTTGTAGAAGTTCTCTATATCTCCTGAATTTGAATGTTGGCCTCTCTAGTGAAACTTGGGAAATTTTCCTGGATAATATCCTCAAATATGTTTTCCAAGTTGCTTTTATTCCCCCTCTCTTTCAGGGATACCATTTGTCTTAAATGTGGTCTCTTTGCATAATCCCATATTTCTTGGAGGATTTGTTCATTTTTTTAATTAAAAAAATTTTTTTTTAACTTTTGGCTGACTGAATTAGCTCAGAAACCAGCCCTCAAGCTCTGAGATTCTTTCCTCAGGTTGGTCTATTCTACTGTTAAAATGTGCAATTGTTATTATGAAATTCTGATATTGTTTTTCAGCCCTATCAGATCAGTTTGGTTCTTTCTGATAATGGCCATTTAATATTTCAGCTGTTGTATCATTTTATTGTAATCTTTGACTTCCTTGAATCGGGTTTCAACTTTCTCCTGAATCTCAATAATCTTCATTCTTAATCCATATTCTGAATTCTCTGTTTGTCATTTCGGCCATTTCAGCCTGGTTAAGAACCCTTGCTAGGACTAGTGCAGCTGTTTGGAGGAAAAAAGACACTTTGGCTTTTTGAGTTGCCAGAGTTTTTGTACTAGTTATTTCTTATCTGCGTGTGCTGATGTTCCTTTAAGAATGGTGTAATTTAAGCACATTCAGTTGACTTCTTTTCTGCATGTTTTCAAAGGGCTGAGACTTTGTTTAGGATCTTTATTTGCAGCTGATTTCTTGTCCTTGTTTTTACAGGGGTGGGGGTTATATTAGCAAAGTACTTTTGGTGTTGAAGTTTGGGCTGCGATCCAGTAAATGGCACTTAGGCATAATGGTAGGTTCTTGCTCAACCACATTGCTCCTCTGTATTTCTCCTAATTTCAGCTGTGCTCCCTCTCAGTGCTCTGAAATTGTAGTCTCTTCTCCCATTCAATTTCTGGCTGCAGATCATGGATTGGCAGTCCCAGGGTACATACTGAAGCTCTGGGGTGAGCTTAGGTTGTGTGTGTGTCCTCTCTGGCTTGGAGGAAGCAGGGGAAGGGACTTTAGCAATGGCTGTGGCAGAGGGCCTTTCACTTGTCTCTTGGAGCTCCACCCCATAAAAATACAGAGCTGCTACCAGTTGGTGTGATTAGCCCAGGGTTGGGCAGCTATGTTATGGGCCCCAGCTGGGGGGCCTTGCTTGGTGATGAGCAGGAAGCACAGGAGGCTCATGGGTGAGCTAGACTGGCCTCTTCTCCTTAAGACGGCTGCGGCTTACTGGAGGTGTAGGTAAAAAACTCAGCGTCTTTGTTCCTTCCTTAGTCCCAGGGCAGCAAGGGAAGTACACTGTAGTGGCAGTGGCAGTGGCAGAAGGGCTTTCAGTTTTGACTGGAAGCTCCACCCCAGAGAATCACAGAGCTGTTACCAATGCGAATGTTTAGTCAGGGGTTGTGGTGACTGCACTTGTGGCCCTGCTTGGTGAAGGCTTATGTGAAGGAGAGACTGGGCTCCTCTCCTTATGGTGACTTAAGTGCTAGGAGTGCAGGTGAAGCCCTCAGGTTCTTTGTTCCTTCCTCAGTGCAAGGGCAGCAAGGGCAGAGCCAGTGCAGTGGCAGTGGCAGAGGGACTGTTGGTTGTGTCTGGGAGCTCCTCCCTAGGAAAACAGAGCCACCAGCAGTGGGAATGCTCAGCCAGGGGTGGAGTGGCTGCATTTTGAGCTGGAGGGTCCTTCTTGGTGAAGAGTAGAGAATGGGGGCTCACAGAGAAGACACATTGGGTTTCTCTCGGTATGGTGGCTGCAGTGTGCTGGGGATGCTAGCATAGCAACCAGGCCCTTTGCTCCTTCCCCAGTGCAGTAAGGGTGGTAGCTACCATTGCACCTGCAGTAGCAGGGGACTATGAGTTGTCTCTGGTATTTCCTCCCCAAAGCAACACAGAGCTGCCACCAACTGAAGTGTTCAGGCCAGGACAGGGCGGTTGTGCTAGGAGCCCAGGTCAAGAGACCCTGCCCATTGAGGTGTAGTAAGGTGGGGACCCGTGTGGAAAACTGGCCCCTTTTCTGTAAGGCAGCTGCATTGTGCTGGGAGTCTGCCCTAGTGTCTAATCACTGTGTTCCTTCCCAAGCCGGAGCGCCAGGGGAGCCAGGGCTTCAGAGCAGCAAAATGGGAACCTGCCCGTTACCTCCAGGAGATATGTTCCAAGGAAGTGCAGAGCTGCTACTGCTTAGAGCCCCAGCAGAAAGTGGCCAGGGTCACAGATCTAGAGGCCGTGCCTAGTGAGGAGTAGCGGCGGAGGGATGGCAATGAAAACAGGCCTCTTTTCCGGGTAAGGCGGCTGCGCTGTGCTGGGGGTCTGTGATAGTCCCTAATCACTATGCTCCCTCCCTAGCCTGAGGGCAGCCAAGCAGCAGAAATGGCGGCCTGCCTGCGCCCCAGACAGTGAAGAGTTGCACAGGCTCCAGACCTCAGGTAGGGCTTCGGTGGCCGCAGTAGAGTCCCAGGCGAGTGGGCCATGTCTGGCGAGGCGCAGTGGGGGAGAAGCGTGCACTCCACCTGCTGCGCAGCCCTGTGGATTTGCCCCCATCCTGGGGAAGGGTGGCCTGTGCGGGAGCCTGACCTCTCTTGTTGCCAGAGCTGCAGCTACTGGTGTCCAGGTACCTGGAGATCCATGGCTCCTGGGACTCGGGGTTGCAAAAGTCCATGGCGGAAGTGTGGCTCCCCAGGGACTCTCACTCACTGTTTCCCAGCACTGGGAAGCTGCTTCTGGCTCCGCAACTCTCCCAGGTGGGCAGTTGTCCTGTTTCACTCTTCTCACTTCTGTGTGGATTGTGTTGCTTCCTTGATGAATGTGTCCACTTGGATAATCCAGTTGAAGAGCTAGTGTTTATTCACCACCCTTTTCTCTCTGTGAGAGCAATGCTCGCTAGCTGCTTCTAGTCAGCCATCTTGGCTGGAATCCCGGCTTTGAATTTCATTTTGGGAAATGATTTGATTCCGCACATGTGTGTTACGTGTGAGAGAGGGGGAGGGTATGAGTACATGGACGCATGTGAGTACAAGAAACCATTTCACATGTTGGCATTTAACAGTGTCTGCTGCTACTCCCAGTTTCTCATATCTTCCACCACAATGCCCCTTAGACTCTGATAGGTTATGCACAGACTGCCTCCTTTGTAATACCTATGTTATAAAGTCTCTGGAGAAAACTTTATTATTTGCATTTTGCAGGTGTGGAAACTAAAGTACAATATGTTTAAATAATTTGCCCAGGGACTGCCAGATATCAGATGTAAGAGCTGATTTTCACTCATCTGTCTCCCTCAGTACCAAGTTGTGCCTTCACTTAAGCTGTGGGCTCTGCTGGATTCAAATACAGTTCCTTCAGTCTCGTAAGCTGCTTGTAAGATGAACATTTACTGACTTGGGCACTGATTGTTCAGGTGGAGAAAGTGGACTAAAGTTGGAGCAGCTGGCACTTAACTGTTTTCTGGGCACTGTTCTAAGTGCTGGAGTTATGATATTTTCAAGACATAAGCTGAGCCCTATGGAGCATGTAATATAGATATCATACTGGAAATAATTTTTTCCTTATACTCAGTATTTTTTGTTAGCTTTTGCTGCATAACAAAATACCCCAACACTTAGAGGCTGAATTGTTCTAGTCTGCCAGCTCAGCTGATCTATACTGGATTTACTTTAGCATCAGTGGTTATTCAAAGGGTTGATTGGAGGCTGGATGATCTAAATTGGCCTTGTTGACATGGCTGATGATTGGTAGGCTGTTGTTTGGGGTGGTAAGGGAAGCTGGGCCATGTATTTAGAAGACTAGCGTAGGCATTTTCACGTGGCAACTAAATCCTGCAAACACAGAGGGCAAGCCTCAATGCACAGGTGCTTTTCAAGCTTCTGGTTGGGTCTTGTTTGCTAATGTCCGGGCTGCTGGCCAAGCAAGTCACATGACCAGCTCCAAAATCATTAGAATTATTTTAAGAGGGTGTACAAAAGGGCATAAATGCAAGTAGGAGAAGAATTTGTTGCCATTTTTGCAACCTTCTCCTGTCAGTAACTATCAGTATTCTGAGATTTTTACCCTACTTGCAAGGTAACTGGTTGGGCTATCACATTGTTATAGATGCTGGTAGAAGACATAAGACTCCTGAATCAGAAACAAAGGACAGTTTATTCTTATAATGGTGTTAGTAATTGAGTCTCATCATTTTTGCATCTCGTTTTCGAGCCCCAATTCCCACAGGATGACATGAAGAGGGCCAGCTTGTATTACTGCACACAGAGTGAGCTGTGTTATGGGAAAATGTCACTGAGGTTATGGAACCAGAGTCTTTTATAATGAGTAGCAAACATGTCTACCCTTTGCTCTGGAGAGAGACATTATTATTATGGACAGTAAGCATGCTACCCTTTGCTCTGCGTAGAGACACTGTATCTTCCAGGATTGTAAGCAAATCTACCCTTTGCTTTGGAGGGAGATGCTACTGTTTTCCAAGGCTGTTTGCTATGGAAACATTTTTGAAAAGAGAGTTCAGAACAAAAAACAGTCATCTTTCACAACATATGCCAAAATGCAAGAAACTCATGGAGAATTGTCTCTCAATAGTCACATGCCCTAATCTTGAATATTTGTTTTCCTTGTGTCTTACACTCTATCAAACTGAAGCATCTGGAAAGAGTATCCTGTGTTAGTAATTTGTGTCTCTCACACTACTCATAAAGTTTTCTCATATTTTATAAGTGCTCAATAAATATTTAAGTGAATGAAGAACTGTTTTCTAATTGTTTATAGTTCCATTTGTATTTCAATTCTTAATGTCCTAAAAATAAAAGTATACAAATTATTTTTTTTCCTTTTAGTGTGGTATGTTCAAGTTAGTTAAGTACTTTAGTATAAACTAGATTTTTCTGTTTTGTACTCTGATATCTGGCAGTTTATTTGAAGCTCAAGTAATTGTTCTGATTCAGAGCAGGTGGGACTGCAAGAATAAGAAGGCTGAAAGCTTTGATGGAAACTTTTCCTTTATATTGGCCTGTGAGTTAATATCAGGTTTTCTTGGTTAAAATATGATTAGTGAATGAGTAGTTGTGCGAAAAGTACTGTGACTTCCTGTGATCATCACCATTTTAAAAGAAAGTGAAAAAATGATAATGCTTTAAAAAAATAATAAAAATGTTAGGCTTAATTTAAGCAGTATGAGCACAGCATAGATTAGCCAGACACTGTAACAGTCAGACCAGGACTTCTTTCATCAAAGTGCACAATTGTTGTGTAAAGAAGAAAGAGATGAGCCTATAAGTCAGATCTGAGTCTGAATCCAGCAGCAGGGACCTAATCTCTGTGCTGTTCACCATTTCCCACACTACCTGGCAAATAGTAGGCACTATTTTAATAAATGTTTGTTGGGTTGCTCATCTTCACTATTCTATGAACATAGCCAAGTCCTGTTACTTCTATGAACCGATGTTTTTTCATCTGTAAATTGATCATCATCAAGCATAGTTCTCTGGGTGGGTTGGTACAGAGACTTAAGTGAGATATGATGTATAAAGCTCCAAGTACAGTGTCTGACACTTTCAATAAATGTGAACTATTTCACTTCTTAGGCTAACGTGAAATTCCTGGTCATGTTTTGCCTAGGTATTTCTGTGAAGGAGGCCAGTTAGTCATTAGGTTCAGCTGCTGCAGGTTCACTCACTTTTTGATGGGTCAGAATAACCTTTTAATTTCATCCTTTCCCATCTTTTCATTTTCTGACTCTGTCACCACCTTCCCCTTGCTTAGAAAATTCCAGTAGCCATTTAATTTTTCTTATTCTCTGGCTGTTCTTTTCCAAACCATTGTGCAGATGACTCTGTGACTAACTTTTACTTCCTGCTAAGGTGTTCCCAAGCCCCTCAGTTCCGGCCTATCAGGCTCTGGGAGTGGCTTCATGCTGTCTCATCATCATTCACCCTCCCCTTTATTCCCTTGTTTGTTTATCCAATGTTGTAGCCACACTGTTCTCCAAATACATTCTGTTCCACCTCAGGGCCTTTGCACTTCTCAGCTTTGCTAGTAACCATTATTTTCACCTGTAACTTTCTGCTCAGCTTAGTCTACCCTGTTCATCTTCCAAGGTTTCTCACAACCAACAAATAAAATTCTCTCATAAAGCCCTATCTTGGCCACCCTCTGCCACTGCCTTAATTCATATGTAAGGTTCCTCTTTTCTGAAATCTTAATACTTTCAGCTTGTCATCTTCAAGGAATTAAAGATTATGTACTATGTGTGACAACCCCCTAACCAGTAACATCTCAGAGAGACAGTGAGTAGCCAAACACTAGTGAAGTCCATCAAAGTGCTGATGAACACCATTGAGTGAGGAAGTATTGAAACAGAGATAGCAAAAGAAATTAGGGGCATTGATAGGTGGGGACAAGTCAGCGTCTTTTCCCTACTTCCTGGGAAGCCTCTCCAACAGTGGGAACACATAAGTCACAGGGCACAGCGTGGGTAGCCCTGGGCTGTGGGCCACTCTGTAGATTCTGGAAGCTGTTGTTTAACATTTGCTATCTCCAGCTTAAATCTCCATGAACGCCTACACTTTCTGGCCAGGGAAGCAGATGCCTTGACTGTCTAACATAGCTTCGTATATGTGTTGGTAAAGTGATTCAAATATGACATTTTGGAAAATTAAATATTTGAGCATCTTTTTCCGTTAGAGGCTGGGCATGCTTCTGCCTATGTAATTTTTAGAATTGAGAAAAGGGCATAAATCCCATGATTTAAAAAAATCTGTTTCATGTATTTTGTAATCCTACTTTCTAGTTGCTATTTAATTAAGATGACATAAAAGACTATAAATGAGAATAATATTTAATTAGAAATAAATAGGTTTTTAAAAATTCAATAAGTATTTGTTACATACCTACCATTTTCTAGACACTGAATGAATTTGTAGTCTGGTAGGAGTTAGAAACAAGTGACCAAATGACTGCAATACAATGTAATTGGTATACAGGGTTTTAGAGTGGTATTTTGGGCTTGAACCTTATTTTTATCTCTTTTCTTCTCTTCAGCATTCTCAAACAATAACAACAATAATAACTAATAAGTATTAAATAATAATTGAACACTTATTGTTCTCAGGCAGTTATTCTAAATGTTTTATGTATATCAACTCATTTAATATCGTCTAGAGAAACTTATAGGTATTATTATTGTCATCTCTATTTTAATAATAAAGAACAGGAGGCCAGAATTCTAATAATTAACATTAGGGGCATGAAAATTCATTAAGAGCTGATGATGGCCTGAAGTAAGCAAGGAGCAGATGGCTGGAGAGAAGAGGGAATGTTTGAGGAGTGGATAGGGAGGCAGGTAAACAGGACGTTATGATGGATGCCAAGGAAGAGGAAAGATGAGTAAGTGTGGCTGAGGGTCAGGGAGCATGAGAGCAAAGAGATATTCATGCTGACCAAAGGCTTGAGGTCTGGAGAGTGTTGGGAAAAGAGCAGGCACAAGGCATTTGGAAGGAAGCTGTACCATTGAGCACACAAATGAGGAAGGCTGTGTGTATGAAGATGTCTGTCCTCCTTGAGGCTGGAGCCAGTGTCTTTTCCTTTCTGATGTTTGTACCCTAGAACCCACAGTTCCTGGCCCACACAGACTGTGTTCATTCTCTCTGTTGCTATCTGATTGGAATAGTTTCTTGCTGTCTCATGTGGGTGGGCCCTCCCAAACCCCTCTTCAGAATTTATCCTCTAAAAGGCCCACATATGTATGCATAGGTTAAGACATTAGTTTGTTTTATTTCATGAGAAAGTGTCCTATAAAGACTTGAAGGTGGCCAGGTATGTGGCTCATACCTGTAATCCTAGCAGTTTGGAAGGCCCAATGGGGAGAATTGCCTGAGCCCGGGAGTTTGAGACCAGCCAGGACAGCCAAGTGAGACCCTGTCTCCATAAGAGAAAAATTAGCTGGATCTGGTGGCATGCACCTGCAGTCTGTTTCTTAAGAGGCTTAAGCAGGAGGCTCACTTGAGCCCAGGTCAAGGCTGCAGTGAGCCATGATTACACCATTGCACAGGAGTGCACAAAATATACAAACAACCAACCATACAAACAAACAAAAAAATGTGGAATAAATCCTCCTGCTTAAGCCTCTCAAGCAGCTGACCCTACAAAACATACAACCAACCAACCATACAAACCATAAAAAACATACAAACCAACCAGCCAAAAACGGCTTGACGGGAATAAGCACTGCTGACTTTAAAATATGTAAATGGAATCAATGTTGCATTCACGTTGTTTCCTATTTGGTTGCTTTGTTGACTCTTCATTACCATTTCTGCTTCTCAGAAATCACATTTAGTGACGTGCGGTGTTTATTACATAAAGATAAATGGCAGCATAACACTGACAATTATTTTGCTTCCTGCCCCCAAGACTGTAGCCTTCTTCCTTATTCCTAGCCTGTTCCTCAACCTCCATTGAGTCTGTAAACCTCCAGTATGCTTCCAGTAAATTATCTTTTGCTTAAATATTGTTTGTAAACTGTCAAATACTATATGAATATTAAAGGACTTTTAGTAGTCAGTTTCACTCTTTCAGTCGTCCATGCCACAGCTTTCTTCTGGGTACATACTAAGCAGTCCCTGGGCATGATGCTGTAATTAGAATCTGCTTATTTGATCTGCAGGAATATTGTCACATTCTGATTAAAACAGTTCTCAAAAATTAAATTTTAACTTGGAACAACCTACACTAAATCTCTTTTTCAGAAAAAAGATTAATAAAAATAATAGTAAAATAACTCCAAGTTCTTTAGTACATACAGTGATTATTTTTGGTGTAGCTTTTTGATGATTACTGTAAGCATATAAATATATACTACTGTCCTAAATAGCAAAGCATTGCTCTGCAGTTATCTAATTGGTGCATGAATGTCACTAAAATTAAATCTCATGATGTTCAATATTTTCTTTAGTCAATTTTGCACTGGCCTGCCCTGTGATTAGTTACTTTGCTTGAGGCCAAGCAAGCACTACTGAGTCCTGTGATAAGTGGGAATTTATGCTGAAAAGAACAGCATTGCTAATTCTTGCATATTTGCACACTGTCATATTCTTTTCCTTCTCTGGTATCTGTATTTCACATATTAATCACAGAGGCATCAGAGTATCATTCTTATGGTATTTGAATTATACATTATATGGTAAGCTGATCATTATTTTCCATCAAATGAATACTTTTGGTTTACACTTAATTTTATAAATTCTGTTTGTAGAAATCATTAAGAACTAGAAAAATGTTAGTTAGAAATTGGAGAATACAGCTAGTAAATGAGGTTTTATTACCTTTGAAGATATTATGAAGATCCTAAGAAGAAAAAAAAAATTAAGGAGGCTTCTAATGGGTAGATTAACAAGGCTGTGGGGAAGTAATACAAATGCATGCTGCTTTCAAAAAGTATATTTCTCTGGGGCGTGGTTACTCATGCCTGTAATCTCAACACTTTAGGAGGCTGTGGCTGGATCATTTGAGTCAGGAGTTGGAGACCAGCCTGTGTAACATAGGGACATCCTATCTCTACAAAAAAACTAGAAAATTAGCTGGGCATGATCATGTGCACCTATACTCCTAGCTCCTTGGGAGGCTAAGGTGGGAGGATCATTTGACCCTGGGAAGTTGAGGCTTCAGTGAGCTATGATTGTGTTGCAGTACTCCAGCCTGATTGACAGAGTAAGACTCTGTCTCAAAAAAAAAAAAAAAAAAAAAAAAAAAAAAAAAAAAAAAAAAAAAAAAAAAAAAAAAAAAAAAAAAAAAGCTAATTTCCATTTTCATTTGAATTTTGATAGAAAAACATCAAGACAATAATTTATTTGCAGATTGTTGAAAACTCACCTGTTTTCACCATATTTGATGGAATTTTGAATTGAACAATTCCTGACAATATAAAAAGATAAAGATCCAAGTATTAGGATCATTTTTCCCTGCAATTTTCTTTTTCTGATAACTTTATTCTCTGTGAAGCTATAAGATGACTTGCCTCTAATATTTTTATTTTAAATGTTTTTCAAACATTTGAGTTTTAATTTTTTAGATTTTAGTTAGTATTGATATCTTATTTAATATTTTTATTACAGTAGCCATTGGTACTTCCTGAATGAATGTGCTTCTTTATTATAGTTCTTAATGTGGTAAGAACAAATAAACCACATGCACATAATTCACCATTATCTAAATTTCATAGATCTTTACTGAGCATCTGCTACATGCAAAGAAGTTTGTGCCGGATATTGCAAGGACTTCTAAAACATCACCACTACAGCTTCTGCATAGAGATGATTATTGACACTTCAGGAATAGAGACTGTACATGTGGAGGGAAAGGGAGCAGGAAAAGAATGTCTGTCATCAGAACCTAAAGGATGCCTTTACTTGGGTGGTGGAAAAAGAATGCAAAGACGGCCAATGGGACAAAGAAGGAAAAGTCAAAGATCAAAATGTAAGCAAGGTGTACATTTTAATCAAAGCCAGAAAAGGAAAGGGTTTCATGAGGTTGACATATTTTGCAGAAGACTGAGGAGGATTCAGAAAAATTCAAGAAGGTGATTTCCTTAGAGAGTTCGGAAAGGAAGGCAAACTTCAAAGGTTTTATGCTACTCAAAGTGTGGTCCATGGATAAGTGCCAGTCTGCAAAATGCCTGTTAACTGTCCATGGTGGTGAACTACAGAATGTAAATGAGCTGCATCGTGACACACTGGGTCAGTTCAATAGGCATTTTTTCACAGGAAGTCTTTCTTGAGGAAGCACGTAGTAAGTTCATTTGTATGCTGGTAAGGATTTCTGATCTTGTCCCAGATGTTTAAGGAGTAGTTTACAGACAGATTACTTTAAGGAGCACTGATAGAAATAATATACAATATAGACAAACATGATTTCATTTTTAGACAACATTCATGCTTTCATTGTGAGGTAATATGATTATAATTTCTATTGAAAATACTTTGCCATTTTCTAGACATCAAATAAAACTTGTAAGAACGGGTTTCTTTCTAATAATTCTGTCACTATTACTTTGAGATACATTTTAATTTTTCTAATCACTAGAAAACATTCTCTAAAAAATATTGCGCATAATTTCCAAAATGTGGAACAACCAACATGTCCCTCAGTAGGTGAATATGTAAACTATGATGTGTTCATAAAATGGAATACCTGTCTGTAATAAAAGGAAATGAGCTATCAAGCTATGAAAATGCATGAGGGAAACTTGAATTTATATTACAAAGTGAATGAATCCAGTCTAAAAAGACTATTCTGTGAATCCAACTGTATGACATTCTGGAAAGGCAAAACTATGGAGACAATAAAAGGTCAGTGGTTGGCAGAGACTTTAGAGAAGGAGGGATAATAGATGGAGCACCGGGTATTTTTAAGGCCGTGAAACCATTCTGTATGATACTGTAATCATGGATACAGGTAATCATACATTTATAAAAACCCATAGTATGTACAACACCAGGAATGAACCCTACTGTAAACTATGGATTTGGTGGATAATGATGTGTAAATGTTGGTTCAGCAATTTTGTCATACTGGTGGGGCATGTTGATGGGGTAGGTTGTGCTTGTAGGGGGAAGGAACTATGTGGAACTCTATACTTTCTCCTCAGTTTTACTGATGAACCTAAAACTGGTCTAAAACATACAGTTTATTAAATTTTTTAAATCAAAAAATATTGTAGGTGCTTCACAACTGTCTCATGTTTTATTGTTTTTAAGAAAGGTGACCTTTCAGTGAAGGTTTTTTTGTTTGTTTTTTTGAGACAGGGTCTTTGTCACTCAGACTGAAGGGCAGTGGCATAGTTATGCTCACCATCGCCTCAGTCTCCCAGACTCAAGTGATCCTTCCACCTCACCCTCATGAGTAGCTGGGTGGGACCACAGGTGTGTGCCACCACACTTGGCTAATTTTTTCACTTTTTGTAGAGACAGAGTCTCCCTATATTGCCCAATACTGAACTATTAGGTTGTAAAAACAAAATGTATTCCTTTGAAGAACAGACAACAGTCATGGTCTATCAGGTCTTAGTGTCAAAGGTGAGTCATTCTAAGATTACAAAAGTAGATATTTTTAGATGGAGAGTAGCATTCTGAAGATTATCTGACTGGCTCTTTTGTTAAAGGTTATTGACATTCATCTAGACATACGCATATGCCTAAGCAAGGCAAAAAGAGAAAAATTGGATACTAATTGAGTGTGAGTTCTTCAAGAAAACAAAGAGAAATAGATGATAGGTAGGTAGGTGGTTAGATAGATTAGATTACTGTAAAGAATTGGCTTACATGATTATGGAAGCTGAGAAGTCATTGAATCTACAATTGGTAAGTTGGAAACCCAGGAGAGCTGGTCGTATACTTCTAGTCAAAGTCTGAAGGCCTGAACTAGGAGAGATATTGGTGTAAGTGTCTGAGTAAAAGTCTAAAGGTAGGTTAAGAACAATGTCCCAGCTCAAAGACAGCCAGGCAGAGAGAAGGAATTCTTTTTTCAGTTAGCCTTTTATTCTATTCAGGTTTTCAACCAATTGGATGAAGCCTACCCACATTAGAGAAGGCAATTTACTTTACTCATTCTACCAATTCCTTGACTTGCTTCTGGGAATCCCTAGCTGATGAATAATTTTACTTTAAAATATTTCAAGGAAAAAAGCACAATTTAAAAATATAAGTAATGCAGCTTAAGAGCAAAAGCAAATATATTTTGAACTCTTTGAAGACCCCATATTTTTATTTATTTATTATTTTTTACACTTTTAGGGTCAGAGTATATGTGCATGTTTGTTATATAGGTAAATTGTGTGTCACAGGAGTTTGGACACACTTAGATCATTACTTAGATCATACTTAGATCATAAGCATAGCATGCAATAGGCAGTTTCTTTATCCTCAGCCTCCTCCCACCCTGCACCCTCAAGTAGGCCCCGCTGTCTATTGTTCCCTTCTTTATGTTCATGTATACTCAATGTTTAGCTCCTACTTGTAAATGAGATCATGCAGTATTTGGTTTTCTGTTCCTGCATTAGTTTACTTGCAGTAGTGACCTCCAGCTTCATCCATGTTTCTGCAAAGGACATGATCTCTTTCATTTTTATGGTTACCTGAAAAAGAGTAGTACATATTCCATTGTGAATATGTACTACATTTCCTTTATTTAGTCTACCATTGATGGACATTTAGGTTGATTTCATGTCTTTGCTATCATGAATAGTGCTGCACTGAACATGCATGTGTCTTTATGGTAGAATGATGAATTCCTATATTCCTTTGGATATGTACCCAATAATAAGATTGTGGGTTCAAATGTTAGTTCTAAGTTCTTTGAGAAATCGCCACAGTTCTTTCCACAATGGCTAAACTAATTTACATTCCCACAGCAATGTATAATCATTTTCTTTTCTCTGCAACCTTGCTAATACCTGTTATTTTCTGACTTTTTAATTATAGCAATTCTGACTGCCGTAAGGTGGTACCTCATTATGGTTTTGATTTCCACTTCTCAAATGATTAATGATGATGAGCATTTTTTCATATGCTTGTTGGCAGTATGTATGTCTTCTTTTGAAAAGTGTCTGTTCATGTCCTTTTCCCCTTTTTAATGGGGTTTATTGTTTTTGGCTTGCTAATTTGTTTAAGTTCCCTATAGACTCTGGATAGTAGGTCTTTGTTGGATATATAGTTTATAAAAATTTTCTCCCATTCTGTATAGTGTCTGTTTACTGTGTTGATAGTTTCTTTTGTTATCCAGAAACTATTTAATTAGGTCTCGTTTGTCAATTTTTGGTTTTGTTGCAATTGCTTTCAGCACCTTTGTCATGAGATGTTTGCCAGGGCCTATGTCCAAAATGGTATTTCCTAGATTATCTTCCAGGGTTTTTATAGTTTTAGGTTTTACATTTAAGTCTTTAATCCATCTTTAGTTGATTTTTTGTATATGGTATAAGGAAGGGGGTCAAGTTTCAGTGTTCTCCGTATGGCTAGCCAGTTATCCCAGCACCATGTATTGAATAGGGAGTCATTTTCCCATTGCTTGTTTTTGTTGACTTTATCAAAGATCAGATGGTTGTAGATGTGTGGCGTTATATCTGGGTTCTGTATTCTGTTGCATTGGTCTATATGTCTGTTTTTGTACCAATATAATGCTCTTTTGGTTACTGTAGCCTTGTATATTTTGAAGTTATTTAACGTGAGGCCTCCAGCTTTGTTCTTTTTTCTTTGGCTATTCAGGCTCTCTTTTGGTTCCATATGAATTTTAAAATAGTTTTTTCTAATTCTGTAAAGAATATCATTGGTTGTTTGATAGGAATAGCACTGAAAGTATGGCCATTTAACAGTATTGATTCTTCCTGTTTATGAGGATAGAACGTTTTTCTATTTGTGTTGTCTCTGATTTCTTTGAGCAGTGTTTTGTGAATCTTGTAGAGGTCTTTCACCTCCCTGGTTAGTTGTATTCCTAGGTATTTTATTCTTTTTATGGCTATTGTGAATGCAGCTGAGTTCTTGATTTGGCTTTCAGCTTGGATGTTGCTGGTGTATAGAAATACTACTGATTTTTGTACACTGATTTTGTATTCTGAAACTTTGCTGAGGTTATCAGATGTAGGCACTTTTTGGCAGAGACTATGTGGGGTTTTCTAAGTATAGAATCACATCATCTGCAAACAGGGATAGTTTAATTCCTCTCTTCCTATTTGGATGCCTTTTATTTCCTTCTGTTTCCTGATTGCTCTGGCTAGGACTTCCAGTACTATGTTGAATAGGAGTGGTGAGAGTGGCCATTCTTGGCTTGTTCCCCTTCTCAAGGGGAATGCTTCCAGCTTTTGCCCATTTAGTATGTTTTCTGAGGCTCTGTTGTAGATGGCTGTTATTATTTTGAGGTATGTTCCTTCAGTGCCTAGTTTTGTTTGTTTTTTTAACATGAAGGGCTATTTAATTTTATCAGAAGTCTTTTATGCATCTATTAGGAAAATCTTATGGTTTTAGTTTTGTTTATGTGATGAGTCACAATAATTGGTATGCATGTGGTGAAACAACCTTGCTTCCCAAGGATAAAGCCTGTTTGATTGTGATGCATTCGCTTTTTGATGTGCTGCTGGATTTAGTTTGTTAGTATTTTGTTGTGGATTTTTGCAACTGTGTTCATCAAGGATATTGGCCTGAAGTTTTCTCTCTCTCCCCTGCCCCCCCCCACATTTTTTTTTTCTGTTATGGCTCTGCCAGGTTTTGGTATCAGGATGATGCTGGCCTCATAGAATGGTTTAGGGAGAAGTCCATCCTCCTCATTTTTTGGAATAGTTTCAGTGGGAATGGTATCATCACTTTTTTGTACACCTGGTAGTATTTGGCTGTGAATCTGTCTGGTTCTGGGCTTTTTCTCGTTGGTAGGCTTTTTATTACTGATTTAAATTTGGAACTCATTTTTCATCTGTTAGGATTTCAATTTCTTCCTGGTTCAGTCTTAGAAGATCATATGTTTCCAGGAATTTATTCATTTCTTCTAGGTTTTCTAGTTTTTGTGCCTAGAGGTGTTCATAATAGTCTCTGAAGGTATTTTGCATATCTGTGGAATCAGTGGTAATGTCCCCTTTGTCATTTCTATTTGTTTTTATTTGGGTCTTCTCTCTTTTTCTCTTTATTACTCTAACTAGTGGTCTATCTCTCTTATTTATTCTTTCAAAAGTCAAACTTCTGGATTTGTTGAACTTTTGTACATTTTTGCATCTCTGATTTTGATTATTTCTTGTCTTCTGCTAGCTTTGTGGGTTGTTTGCTGCTCTTTTTCTATTTCTTCTAGGTGTGATGTTAGGTTGTTAATTTGAGATATTTCTAAATTTTTTATTTGGGCATTTAGCACTATAAGCATTCTTCTTCAGTCTGCTTTAGCTGTGTCCCAGAGATTCTGGTATGTGGTGAGTTTATTCTCAAGTTTCAAAGAATTTCTTTATGCCCTCATTTCACTGTTTACCCAAAAGTCATTTTATAACAGATTGTTTAATTTCCATATAATTGTATGGTTTTGAGAGATCTTCTTAGTATTAACTTCTTTTCTATTAGGGTGTGCTCTGAGAATGTGGTTGGTATAATTTCAGCTTTTTAAAATTTTCTGAGGATTGTTTTCTGGCTAAATGTATGGTTGATTTTAGAGTATGTCATATGTGCAGAAGAGAAGGATGTGTATTCTCTTGTTTCGGGGTGTCAAGTTCAGTAGATGTCTGTTAGTTCCATTTGGTCAAGTGCTCAGTATAGGTCTTGAATATCTTTGTTAGATTTTTGCCTCAATGATCTAATACTATCAGTGGAGTGTTTAAGTCTCTCATTATTATAATTTAGTAACCTAGGTCTCTTCATAGGTCTCTAAGAACTTGCTTTATGAATCTGGGTGCCCCTGTGTTAAGTACATACATATTTAGGATGGTTAGGTCTTTTTGTTGAATTGAATCCATTACCATTAGGTAATGCTCTTCTTTGTCTTTTTATATTGTTGTTGATTTATAGTCTTTTTTGTCTGAAATTAGAATAGAAAGCCCTGCTCTTTTCTGTTTTCTTGGTAGATTTTTCTCCATTTCTTTACTTGGAGCCTATGGGAGTTACTTGCATGTGAGATGGGCTTCTTGAAGCCAGCATACAGTTGGGTCTTGCTTCTTTATCCAAATTGTCATTCTGTGCCTTTTATGTGGACATTTCTACCATTTATATTAAGGTTAATACGGATATGTGTGGGTTTGATCCTGTCATCGTGTTGTTAGCTGGTTATTATGCAGACTTGATTGTGCAGTTGCTCTATAATGTCAGTGGGCTATGTACTTAAGTCTGTTTTTGTGGGGGCCAGTAATGGTCTTTTGTTTTCATACTTAGCATTCCTTTAAGGACTTCTTATAAGGCAGATCTCATGGTAATGAATTCCTGTAGCATTTGCTTATCTAAAAAGGATCTTATTTCTCCTTTGCTTATGAAGCTTAGTTTGGCTAGCTATGAAATTCTTTGTTGGATTGTTTTTTTCTTTAAGAATGCTGAATATAGGCCTCCAAAGTCTTCTGCTTGTAGGGCTTCTGGTGACAGGTCCATTGTTAACCTGATGGTGTTCTCTTTTTAGATGCTAACCCCTTTTCTCTAGATGCCTTTAAGAGTTTTTCTTTCATATCTACCTTATAGAATCTGAGGACTATGTGTCTTGGGGATGGACATCTCATATAGTGTCTCACAGGGGTTGTCCACATTTCCTGAATTTTAGCATTGGCCTCTTTAGCAAGGTTGGGAAAATTTTCACAAAAGATATCTTCAAATATGTTTTCCAAGTTGCTTGTTTTTTCTTTCTCTCTTTTAGGGATGCTAATGAATTGTAGATTTGGTCTCTTTACATTATCCTATATTTCTTGGAGGTTTTGCTAATTCTTTTTTACTCATTTTTATTTATTTTTGTCTGACTGAAATATTTTGGAGAACTGGTCTTGAAGTTCTGAGATTCTTTGGCTTTGTCAATTCTGCCATTAGTACTTAAGATTGTATTATGTAATCCTTGAAGTGAGTTTTTCAGCTCTATCAGATCATTTTTTAAAGTGGCCATTTCATCTTTTTGCTCCTATATCATTATATTGTATTTCTTAGCTCTCTTGGATTGGGTTTTGATTTTCTCTTGCATATGGATGATTTTTGTTCCTATCCATATTTTGAATTTTATGTGTGTCATTTGAGTCATTTAAGCCTGGTTAAGAACCATTGCTGATGAACTAGTGTGGCTGGTTGAAGGTAGGAAGACCCTCTGGCTTTCTGATTGCCACAGTTCTTGCGCTGGTTCTTTCTCATCTGTGTGGGATGATGTTTCTTTGGTCTTTCAAGTTGCTGTCCCTTGGATGAGGTTTTTTGCTTTTTCATCTTTGATACCCTTGGAATTTGATTGTGCTATAAGGTAGGTTCAGTCAACTTGCCTCATTTCTGGAAGATTTTATGAAGCCAAGACTCAGCTTAGCACTCCTGGGCTATGTGCTCTAACTCTATGGGGCTGGCAGTGGGCCCCTAGTGTGGTTCTCTGGCCCCTAAACATTAGGAACCTGCTGCACTGGAGAGGCCAAAGTGTTCACAGTCTGTTGGCCACAACACTCTGATGTAGGGTGCCCACTAAATCACTTCATCAAGGTGTTGCCAGTGGAATTTGTGCTTGCTTGCACATGACAGCAACTGCAGCAATATACAGAGTGTATGAGAATTGCCTGGGGTGTGGGACCATGGAAGTGGGACTGCAGTGGTGGAAGCAGGGCAGCGGCATTCCTGCACCTGCTTATGCAGGTGGTTGCGGTGGTGGTGGCATGTCAGGGTCAGGGCACTGGGGGATCAGGTTGCCTGGCATTGGTGCTGGTGGTGGTGGCATGAGGTTTGGTGTCAGGGTGTGTTAGCACCAGCAGGGGGAGATTCCAGTGGAGGAAGGTGTGGCAGCCTTGTGTGCTTCAACTGGGACCAGTGCACTGGAACTGCTCTCACAGTCAGATGCAGTCTGCCAGCAAAGGAGCTATGATAAAGTTTTCCAGGAAGTACTCTGTTTGGGCATCTGAGGCTGCACTACAAGTGGGTGCAACCAGGCTGGAGCCGTAGGAGAAGCCAGAAGACAGGGTAGTGCTCAGATCAGACTAGCCCCATCTCACAGGGAAGACCACCCTGCTGTGTCCAGGTCTGACAGTCACCCCTAGGCTAATGTCTCCTAAAGAAGCATGGGTGTCCCTGGCTGTGCTCCACTGAGCCACTTCCATGCCAAACCGTCTGGGCTGTGCACAGGTTAGAGTCCTTCTTCTGCCACCTCTCCAGGAGGCTCTCTCTGCCAGGCTAAGTGTCTGTGGAAGTCATGGGGTTTCCTGCTGCTAGGATTCTGGAGGTCCATGGTGAGAACAGGCCATACCTCACCTGTTCAACTCACTCCTTCCCCAGGAGATGCTGGGGCCCAGGAATTAGCCAATTGCTCAGCAGCCTTGTGCAGGGTTCCTAGCATCCTTCCCCTTCAGCCCAGCATCTGTGTCTTCCTTCCATATACTCCTTGCTTTCCGTCCAAAGATCTGCTCAGAGTGTTTCAGTCTTCCCTCTATCCCTGTCTCTCAATGGGAGATATTCCTCCTGGCTCTGTTTAGCCAGCCATTTTGGCTCTCCAGCCACTTTTTTTTATAAGATAATTAATTAGAAGGGCAGTATAGTTTTAGACTGAGACCAATCTGATTTATAACACCTCTGTTTACATACTTTCTGGCTGTGTATGTCCTTGGGCAGGTGGCTTTATATCACTAAGTTTTATTTTCTTCTCCAATTGTAAAAGCAGGTGAATTGTCACTTCACGGGGCTAATGTAGAAATTAAACAAGATAAATTTCAGTTGCAAACCAAGGGTCTGAAACATACTAGTTGTTAAATTGATGGTTTACTGGTATTGGTGTTGGTGTCTAGTTTTCAAGCACAATGGAGCAGAGTTTTGGCTCATAAACTGAAATTCTGTTAAGAAACAGTACTTTTAAGGCTATTCAGTGAGGACAATTTTTACCAATTTATATTTTAAATTGAAATGTTTCTTTAATTTTGAAATAATTTTTCCCAAGGCTTTGCTTTTCAAATGTCAATGTTTAATATTTTGAACACATTGGCTTTCTGGGCCCCTAAAACTCTCTTCACTATTGACACTTTAGGATTTACTGGCCATGTTGTTGCTTCTGTTTGAATTTGCAATTGAGCACTTGTATAAATGGAGTTTGAAATATTTGGAAAGTTGTGTATGGGATTGGAAAAAATGAATGTGAGATGTTCCTTTGCATTGCATATTGTGAAAGGGAGGATTTGTATGTGCTTTGCTGTTGTTGTTGTTGTGGTTATT
This sequence comes from Cebus imitator, assembly GCF_001604975.1. Taxonomy (NCBI): domain Eukaryota; kingdom Metazoa; phylum Chordata; class Mammalia; order Primates; family Cebidae; genus Cebus; species Cebus imitator. Next base: position 548,869 of record NW_016108032.1, on the reverse strand, counting down.
GTTGCATATGCTAGTTTACTGTTTTGAACATGATTTGCTTACTGCTTTGAATTTGCTATTTGATGGAAGTTAAATGGGCTCTTGCTGGACAGTAGAAGGGAAGACTGCCTGTATTTCATGCTCATACCTACCAAAGCATCAGTCTGTTTAATATTTAAGAGCAGTTTTAAAAACATGTAGGGGACTTCTTGACCTTAATTATAGCATCTTAAAAATGTATGTGGAGATTATACATTTTTGAGACACTAGAATTAAGGTTAAGAAGGGAGATAATTTGCATTCTCCTTGAAAGAGCTTTGATACCAGCTCTGGAGACTGAGGGTCATTGTCAGTGAGAGGGCCCCACACAGAGGCTCCTGTGTCTCCAGCCTGCAGCCTGGAGGACTCTGAAGACTTCTGTTTAGCCTTACACAGAAGAAGGCAGAATAAACAAGCTGAAAAGGCTTAAACAAGCTTCTGGGTTTTTCCCTAGACTTAGGGTAAATAAAAGGATCAGTCACTGATTTGACAAAAAAAAAAAAAAAAAGTGAGCATACAGAAAAATATTAATAGGACACCGTATGCCATGCTCCTGGTTCACTGCAGATTATCAATCAGTGGAAGGTGATAGAAGCAATGGAAACATCAGCAGAATGAGTAGAGAGATAAAACAGCAGTTACAGCACCAATGGTGCTTTGCTCTGGTAGGGCTGGTGGAGCAGGGCTGATGTATTAGAAGAGTCAGGACTTGTTCATATTGTCTGTTTCTCCTTTGTCCCCCTCATCATAGCTGAATAATCAGCCCTGGACTTTGCAGATAATAGGTGTAGCAAATATTTTTTTAAAACATTTATCAACACCATTTAAATCCTTAGAAAAGTTCATAAATTGAATCCTATATAGTGCATTGTTCCCCTTAACTATTTCTGATTATATACCATCTTGTTATTTTAGATATTGAATAATCTATCCCTCATCTTTCCTCAATTTTGTGTGTGTATGAGTGAAGAACTATAAAAGGGTTTTCCTAAAAAAATACTTGCTAATATTCTGCTGTGTGCTGTATTTTGCTCCTAATATTGAAAAACAAATATTATCAAATGACCTCAAATTTTGATACCTAGGGAAAAAATAGTGAGAACTTTTGAATCTAACAAAAGTACTTAGAATAATAAAAGCCACATTCCTTTATATATCTTATTAGGCTTTTTTTTTTCCCCAAGTAGTAAAACAGTCATTAGTTTCACTAAGTATTTTGGACAGTAAATTAGAAATTTGTAGTACCAAGTTTACTATTCTTTACTGGAGATTGTCCAGCAGGGGAAAGCAAATATCAGTGGACGTGTGGAAGAATTTTCTGAACTTTAACACGTACTCCTGCTATATCTAACAACCTACTCAGAAGAAGGTTCTATTTCTAGGTGGTAAATGAGAGCTTCACAATGGACCATTATTGTGTCATGAGTGGTAGTTGGGAGGAGGGGCAGCGTTTGGACATGAGGGATTTATCATATATGCCATTATATCATTGCTAGGTCATTTATCTCTTATCTAGCCAAGTTCATATTAAATTCTGCTGGGTTAGAACTTGAGGTCATTTAATAAAATTGCTGATTTTTAAGAATAGGAGGCATATTCTTCTTTGAATCCTGAGAGAGATGGTTGCTGAAAATAATAGGAACCATATCTTCATATTTCAGGCAAAAGTCACTTTTAAGAAGCTTTGTGATAAATTATCTAGAGAAGTCGGTGAATTGTGCCCTAATGGTTGGAACGAGACAAGCTTTCTAATAGTGATGACAATTATTAATTACTAATCACAGGTATTTGTATAGTGGGAGTGAATCTCAAAGCTATAATAAAAGGAAATTTGTGCCTTTTTACATAATGAATGAGAAAAGTCACTTTAAAAGGGCAAAGAAAACTATTCAATTATAAAAATGTAGAATTTCCTTGCCACCACCTTTAAAACCTGTATAAACTCGTCTAAAACCCCAATTCACTGTAGTGCACAAAATAGATACATATTCAGAGTGATCATTTATTGTGAATTAAAATTAAGCATCCAAGTCATTGCAAACTTATCTCCTACTTATGTACATGCTGAAATAAAATTATTTAAAATGTCTTAGTAGAAAATGATATTGATGGTGCAAGGATAGGCCAGAAAATGAATACATTTCTTACTAAGGAAATAATGATTGTTATTCAAGCTACAAATCCTAAACATGGAAAGGAAGTTAAATTGTCATTTATTACAAATCTTTCTTTCTTTCTTTGCTAACCTCAGTCCTAGTTGTATTCACATTTGTTACTTTGTTTAATCCCCCCAATAAACCTTAAATGTAGATATTACAACAACTTTACAGTTGATGAAATTAAGTTGCTAAACACTGAATAATTTGTAATCAGTCACATAACTGCTGATGCTGGAGTCTAAACCCCAGACTAGGCACACATGCCTCCAAACCCCCTACATTTTCCATTATACCAAACTGTATGGGACTCAGAGTACTCTCTGTTCATGTTTGCCATTAACTATTTAGCATTATAGTAGGAAAAGTCATAGATTCCCTGCCCAAAGATGTCCATGTCGTAATTTCTGGAGCCTGTAATAATTAAGTGATGGACCTTGAGGTGGCAATACTATCCTAGATTATATGGCTGGCCCCAATGTAATCACAAAGTCCTGAGGAGGGAAGAGTCAGCAGAGGAGGAGGAGGAGAAGTGAGGACAGAAGCAGAGGTTGGAGTGTTGTTGTGATTGTTGGCTTTGAAGAAGGAGACCATGAAATGAGTGACTTCCATAAGCTGGAAAAGACAAGGAAATAATTATCCCTAAAGCCACCAGAAAGAATACAGCCCTTATGATACCTTGATGTTAGCCCAGTGAGACCCATTTGGACTTTCGAGTTCCAGAACTATTAAATAGATTTGTGTTGTTTTAAACCATGAAGTTTGTGGTATTATTACAGCAGCAAGGAAACTAACACAGGCATCTTAACAACTGCTAGCTGCAGTGAATTTTTCCTTGATAATTTTTGTGAATTTTCAGATGTAGCTTTGCTTACTATCATTTCTGTAATCCTGACCTCATAGGCGCTACCAGAAAATGTTGAGAAATGAAATTCAATCAGGTCTCAGATTTGAAGAGCAATTAAACTATATATAGGGGCTCTCATATAAGAAGTAATTGGGTTCCTTTATTTCAAAGCAGAATATCAGAAAAGAGTCAGAGGATTTGACATGTTTAATGTAGAAAACTTTATTATTATTGTTATTGTTATAAAACTGCTGTTTTTTTAAGAATAGGAGACATGTTCTTTGAATCCTGCAAGAGATGGTTCCTGAAAATAATAGGAACTATATCTTTTACTGTTCCTTCCTCAGCACTCTAAGTCCAAAAGATCCCTTTTTTAAAATGTCATCTTTTCTTGTTAATAATAGATATCGCTGTGCCTCTAAATGGTGTTTGGTCAGTGAGTTTTGTAACCTTAAATGGCAGAAATGTCATAACATGTAATTTTGTGAGAAAAGGATAGTTTACCCCTCCTAGACTTTACATAACTGAAATATAGTAAATGCTCTTAAAATAAACTGTACATTTTCTTGTGAGAAATAACATTCCTTGTACTTTATGAGAAAAATATTTGCAAAGTTGCACATCGTAGAAGATGCAGATTTTAATATCCAGTATATTTCAGCAGTTTGGTATCAGAAAAGTACAATGAGCTAGTGTTAAATAACTTTTTATTAGAATGTTCTCTCTATTGTTAACTTGCCACATTATATGAGGAAACTCACTTCAGTTTTTGTGCCTTGGTTTCTTTGTTATAAAATGGAAAGAACAGTGCCTGTTTTGTTATTACATTTTAAAAATCACCTGAGATAATATAAGTGGCAGTGCTTAGAAAAGAAAAGAGTTACAGAAAAGAATATTCTTTATTCTTTTAAAGAAAAAAATAAAAAAAATAAAAAGAGTTACCCGATGCTGGGTAGTGTTTTTGTTATTGCTAAGAAAGTCCCTGAAGTTACCCTCATCTCTCCAACGCAAACATATGCAGACACACATATACACACATGGACACATGTCAAGTCTAATAATGAAATACCCAGTTAAGGCATTTTGATTCCATGAAAGGGTAAAATAACATTTAGTAAACAGCCTAAGTGTTTATTAAAAAGTTATTCAATCTTTTGATATGTTCCACAAATACCTCCAATCAGAATTTACATTAGTTTTTCAGTTTTCCTAGTCCTGAAATGATTATCACCTACTGAGGCAAAGAAAGAAAACAGCATATTATGGGAATCAAGCCAACTTTACAACTTGCCATGGCTTATTAAATTGGGTTGTTTCCCCTGTTGCCACAAACAATATTTGTCAAAAGGGATAAATGATCATTTTATAAATTTGTTGCCATAAAGTTTAAACTGAAAAATTAACATAAGTATAGTGGTCTCTCAAGTAGAGGTTTGTGTACTCCTGAGGGTGCAGGGAGAGAAAATTTTCTCTCTGTGTTTCTTTTTTACTATCTGTAAATTACTATACCAACTTTATATTTCTGCTTTGGGTTTGTTTTATAATGTATGTGACAGATTGGTATATAGTGTGTCTATATAATTTATAAATATATAAATACGAGGGCTACTAAAAAGTATCATAATGGTGTTTGCACAATGTAAAAATGTTTCAAGAATACTACAATAGTGAAATAGTACACAGAATTTAAATATGACTTCATGGGCACTACTACTGAAGTTTAGAGACAAAGAATCCATTGACCCATTTGACAAATTCTGATTGTCTACTCTTGTCCAGATAATCTACATTTTGTCATTGTCCATGCAACAGTTCTCTGAGGCAGTATCTTCATTTTGTGTTAATGAAAACTGAGGCTTAGGAAAGTAAAGTAACCTGGTCAAGGTCATATAACTCATAAGGGATACAGCCAAGGCTCAAATCCTTGTCTGTTGGACTCCAAAGGTCAAATTCCCAACCCCATTCCTACCTGCCTCCTACTCTGCTGAATAGCTCAGTATGAGAGCAAAGGTTGTGATATGATTAGGCTCTGTGTCACCACCCAAATCTCTTCTCGGATTTTAATCCCCATAATCCCCATGTGTTGAGGGAGGAGCCTGGTGGGAGGTGATTGGATCATGGGGGCGGTTTTCCCCATGGTGTTCTCATGATAGTGAGTTCCAAGGAGATCTGATGATTTTATAAGGGGCCTTTTCCCCTTCACTCACTTTTTCTCTCTCCTGCTGCCTTGTGAATAATGATTTTATAAGGGGCCTTTTCCCCCGTCACTCCCTTTTTCTCTCTCCTGCTTGCCCTTTGCCTTCTGCCATGATTGTAGGTTTCCTGAGGCCTCCCTGGCCATGTGAAACTGTAAGTCAATTAAACCTCATTCCTTTGTAAATCACCCAGTCTTGGGTATTTCTTTATTGCAGTGTGAGAATGAACTAATACAAGAAATTTGTACAGCAGAGAGTAGGGTACTACTATAAAGATACTTGAAAATGTGGAAGCAACTTTAGGTAACAGGTAGAGGTTGGAACAATTTGGAGAGCTCAGAGGAAGACAGGAAGATGTGGGAAAGTTTGGAGCTTCCTAGAGACTTATTGAATGGTGTTTACCAAAATGCTGATAGTGATAAGGACAATGAAGTTCAGGCTGAGGTGGTCTCAGATGGAAATGAGGAACTTCAAAGGTCACTATTGCTATGCTTTAGCAAAGAGACTGCCGGCATTTTGCCACTGCACTAGAGACATGCAGAACTCTGAATGTAAGAGAGATGATCTAAAATTGGAGTTCTTGTTTAAAAGGGAAGCAGAGCATAAAAGTTTGGAAAATTTGCAGCCTGACAATGGGATAGAAAAGAAAAACACATTTTCTAGGGAGGCATTCAACCTGGCTGCATAAATTTGCATAAGTAACAAGGAGCAGAATGTTAATGCCAAGACCATGGGGAAAATGTCCCTAGGGTATGTCAGAGATCTTGGTGGCCGCCCCTTCCATCAGAGGCCCGGAGGCCTAGGAGGAAAAAATGATTTTGTGGGTTAGTCCCCATCACTATGTGCAGACTCTGGACTTAGTGACCTGCGTCTCAGCCATGGCTAAAAGGGGCAAAAGTACATCTCAGATCATTGCTTCAAAGGGCACAAGCCCCAAGCTTTGGAGGCTTCTATGTGGTGTTGGGCCTGCAGGTGCACAGAAGTCAAGAATTGAGGTTTGGGAACCTCTGCCTAAATTTAGAGGATGTATGGAAACACCTGCATGTCAGGTAGAAATTTGCTGCAGGAGTGGAGCCTTCATGGAGAACCTCTGCTAGGGCAGTGCAGAAGGAAAATGTGGGGTTAGAGCCACCACACAGAATCCCCATGGGGGCACTGTCTAGTGGAGCTGTGAGAAGAGGGCTAACTGTCCTCCACAACCCAGAATGGTAGCTCCACCAACAGTTTGCACCATGTGACTGGGAAAGCTGCAGATATTCAACACCAGCCTGTGAAAGTAGGAGGGGACTGTGCCCTACAAAGCCACAGGGTTGGCTGCCCAAGGCTGTAGCAGCTCACCTCTTGCATCAGTGTGCCCTGGATGTGAGACATAGAGTCAAAGGAGATAATTTTGGAACCTGAAGGCTTAATGACTTCCCTATTTGATTTCAAACTTGTATGGGACTGTAGCCCCCTTGTTTTGGCCAATTTCTCCCATTTGGAATGAGTGTATTTACCCAATGCTTATACCTCCATTGTATCTAGGAAGTAACTAACTTGCTTTTAATTTTACAGGCTTATAGGCAGAAGGGACTTGCCTGGTCTTAGATGAAACTGTGGTCTTGGACTTTTGAGTTAATGCTGGATTGAATTAAGACTTTGTCCGGGACAATAAGGATTGTACCCATTCCTCAACGTAAAATTTATTGGATTCTTAGTGGACACATACTGCTAAAACAGAGATTTAAGTGTGAGTCCCAAAGATTTATGACCTAACAGGCTTTTCACTGTTTTCTCAGATGCAGCTGGCCTAGCTCTGCATGCATACTGTCACCTAGGCCACTAGAGAACTAGGAGCCAGGCAAACTCCTTGGCTAACTAATTGGGAAACTAATGTGGTAACTGTGGTCTCTCTTCCCTTCAACTTGTAACTCTCTGGAGATACTATAATCTGGTTCAGAAGAGAGTCCTGAAAAGCTGCAATAGGCTCTTCTTGTCTTAAAGCAATTGTGACTTTTGAAACATATATGAAAAAATACAGTCCAAGGAGCTGTAGAAATTGACAAATCATCCAGAGATGAAAATGTGCTCAGTTTCTCAACTAAGTCATATTATACTATTGTCCGTGAGTAGCAGTTGGCACTGTGCACTTTGTATCTGGTGATTAATCATTTAGTTAACATCTACTAAGAAGAGGACTCAAGAAATAGCTTTTACATTTAGTCAGAAAAAGTAACACCATTAATAATGGCCTTGACATTCTGCAAAGCCAAATTAAGCAGTCAACCTGGCATTTTATAGATAGCCTGTTACAGAGCCTCACACCTGCTGGACACTCAATAAGCATTAATTGCCTGGCTGCCAATGAGCAACCACATAGCTACTGTTGTAGAGGCTGTACATGGTGGCGGGACAAGGCTGATTTTGATGACCTGTGGGACAGGACCTTGTGAACATGAAGTGTGTGTGTGTGTGTGTGTGTGTGTGTGTGTGTGTGCGCGCGCGGTTTTTTTTTTTTTTTTCCAAATTAATAATTTCCTTTTGAAACTGAGCACATTTTGTTAAAAATGGATTTTCTTTTGTTGATTCAAGGTGAGGTATCAGGTAAAAGTGATATTGGTCAAATGTTACTTTTTTAAATAGAAAGCTGGGAGCCATCTAAAGAGCTATCAATACATTTCTTTTGAATCAATGCCAGAGAAATCATTAACATTTCAGAGTCATTCATTTATTTTTCATTATTGTGTTTATAGTTAGTTCACTGTGTTCATTATAGTGAATCGGTGGATAATGGTGAACTCCGGTCTGCATTTTATTTAAACTGCACATCTACTAAATATAAGTATTATGAAGCTAAAAAATAGTTTTAAAGTAACAATAGCTCACATTTTTTTTATCATTTACACTGTGACAGTCGCTGTGCTAATAAATCCCTTTATGTGTATTCATTTCAAATATGTATTGAAAGATTATTTTATTTTTCTGCCATATCTTTTCTATGCTTTTAAGATGATAACTTTTATGCTATTTTATTTAAAATAAAATTTGCATTTGTGCTTATTTGATCTCGGGTATATAGTCAACCTCAGCTTCATCCAAAAGAAGAACACATGTTTAAAGCATAATAAAGCTGATGGAATTTCTAAAGTCTTAAAATTTAGTATTGAGTGAAGGCAGTTGTTTCATAAAAGAGGGGAAGACATCTGATCATGAGAACCTTATGAATTGGTATAAAGAATTATTGGAATCTATAGAAATGCCATAATTCTCTTTATTGTCTTTTTAAAAAAACTGATTTGGAATGAATTGTCCATAGTGTGGGATGATCCAGCTGCTCGTTGAATCAGTTGCTTTTAATTAGCCCATCTGATGTTGATTGGATTCTGGGCCTGCATGCCTGAATTCCTGAAAGATTGAATTATCAGTATGCTTCTCACTCAGAGAGCTGTGACTCAAAAGTGATGAGAGATTTTCATATCAAATCATTTATATCATCTTATAATCACAATACATGTATTAGATGCTTTCTGATCCTGCTACAATTATGGGAATTAGTTAACTTCATGTGAGATTCCAGTAATAGATAGTAAGGCATTTCTTAGGTAGGCAATAAATATTCATACTTCTGAGGTCAACTGTGGTTGGAAGAAGTGGAGGATAAGTCTGTGAGTCTAAACATAGTCTGATGTCTGTTTGTCTTTCTTTGCATTGAAGGGATTACTAGTTTCCCAGTTCATCCAATAGACTCTCAACTTGAGAGGGAGGCACATGAGTAGGCACTGAAGAATGGAGGTGAAGGGTATAGGCTCAAGTCCCGACTCTCCCTCTTGCCAGCTTTATCACCTTGAACCATTTGCTTAATTTAACTGGGTCTCAGTTTCCTCATGTTTAAAATGAAATAATAGTAGTATCTGACTTCATACAGTTGTGAAAATAAAACTTTAATTCAAGTGGGACTCTGACATAGGGCCTGCCACATGGTAAAGGCTGGGTAAACATGAGTTGCTATTGTCATTCTCTTTATCACACCACAGCTATAGGGAGGCCCTAGAAGAAAAATCTATTTATCTTTCTTTTAATAATTGTGCAAAGCTCATTTCACCCAAAAGAAAATGAAGATCAAGATGGGTAATATATGAAATAAGTTTATATAAATTTTGAGAAATAAATACATTATATATATAAATGTTCATATGATTAAAAGAAGTCCTTCATCTAATCATTTTTAAACATGTGTTTGAAGTCTTGTGGATGATTCCTAAACCCTTTTGTTTCCCCATTTTATAAGATATACAGACTTTGCATTAGCCTACATGGACAAAGCATCAAATGTGCTTGCAGAAAAGGTGAGCTTGATGGGAGGATTGCTTAAGTCCAGGAGTTTGAGGTTGCAGTGAACTATGATCATGTCACTGTACTCTAGCCTGGGTGACAGAGCAAGACCCTGTCTCAAAAAAAAAAAAAATGAGCTTGAACATTTGGAAAGGCCTGAACACTTCATATTCATTGAGCTGACCTGTTCTTAGATTAGTAAGGTGCCAGGGAAATGGTTGCTTAGCAACTAATGGAGTTAAATGAAACAGTATGTTAGCTGGCTCTTGCCCTGATCTGTGTGCATGCCTAATAATGGAGATGGGCTCCAGTGTGTGCTGTCTGACTCACCGCTGTCAAACAAAAGTGCTGAATAAAATGCAAGATCAAAGAGTATTCACACCTGGACTGGGCACCTATATTTGTGGTCATATACACCTTCCTTTATGTTATATGTTGAAGAAAAAGGTATTAAGAGAGGACATTAAAAATAAGAGAGGAACTGTTGAAATTTGGGGTTAAAATTTTAAGAGTGATAATTAGTTTCCATTGAGTTTTGGGAGACTAAGATAATAAGTGATAACTGAGGAAATTCCACACTATTATCTTTGACATTCTTCCAAAAAGTTCTCTATAGAAAAGGCATAACAGGGTAGGGTGCAGTGGCTCACTCTTTTAATCCCAGCACTTTGGGGAGCTGAGGCAGGTGGATCACAAGGTCAGGAGTTTGAGACCAGCCTGTTCAATATGGTGAAACCCCATCTCTACTAAAAACACAAAAGCTAGGCGGGCATAGTGGCACACACCTGCAGTCTCAGCTACTCGGGACGCTGAGGCAGAATCACTTAAACCCAGAAGGCAGAGGTTGCAGTGAGTCAAGATCACACCTCTGTACTCCAGCCTGGGTAATCAAGGGAGACTCCATCTCAAAAAAAAAAAAAGAGAAGAAGAAGAAAAGGGATAACAGATCTTATGGATGACATTGTGAATTCTAGGATAGAAACTGTGTGTTTTAATGCTTATCTACTCCTGTTCCCTATTTATACCCATGACACACATTGTGACTAGATCTTGACCACTCTCACTTGAGCTGGATGTGGCCTCACAGCCCTCAACAGGGCTCCAGGACGCCATTACCAATATCAGATTGGGCAGGTAAGAAACTTCCTTGTTATTCTTTATGACAAATTGAAACTTGTTAAAAACTTCTACTTTTTGAATTCTATAGGAATATTCTGAGTGATTTGTGTCCAAAGCAGCTTTGAGGTGGCCACATGAAGTTCCTCTTAAGGAAAATGGATAAGAAGGAAATAGACCAAAGAAAATCAACCAAAATAATTAGGGGAAAGGGAGACTGTGTGGAAGATTTTCCTGAAAGTTTTTACCACTGCCACCATTCAAGAGCTTGGGATGATTTACTCTTTTAAAGACCAAGTCCTGGAATCCACTGTCTTTGTTTTTAAGTAACTTTTATTTTCTGTACAGTAATCACTCCCACCCCTCCAAATCTGGGGATCAGTGCTCCTATCCTGGGATTTGGACTCAGGCCTTCTACCCAGCCTTCCAAACTTCCAGCATTGGCTTCAAGCACTAACATTTTATGACTCAGAGAATTCGGATTAGATACTATTTCCAGTAGGAGACTCCAGAGCTGTTACTATATATATTTGAAAGGCTATTAAGCAGAAAAGAGAGTGAACTTAATGACCTTCTCCTACAACCATGGGGAGAAAGTTATAAGGAGGGTGATTAAGAGTCAATATTTTGAAGGTTTTACTAATAATTCTCCAGTGAGGGACACGCTGTCATAAAAATATTAGGTGTCTCATTACCTCAGGTATTCAAGTATGCAAGGAGTGTTGCAAGGGGAGGACTGACTACCCCAGCTGTGCTTCTCAAACATTTATGTGCATTACCTGGGGCTCTCATTAAAACTCAGCTCTCCCATCCAGTAAGTGTAAGTTGGGATACGAGATTCTACATTTCTTACAAGTTCCTTGGCAATACCAATGCTGCTAGTCCAGGGACCACACCTTAAGTAGGGAGGGGCCAGTGATTTCTAAAGTATTAAAATTCCAAAATTCCATTTGCAGAAGGGAAGCTAGAGAAGTTTAGCCTTGCTTCTTACACACTTCCAGCACAGCTTTGAAAGCCACATGGAGTCTCTTCTGGTCTTAGAGAATTCTCCCTGAATTCCTATCATATTTTCCTCAGAAAGAATCCCACGCTCTGCCTCCTCAGTGGCTTCACCTCTTTCTTTCTCCAGGCTTTCAACCTTATCTGATATCACTGTTCTCTAAAAACATTTCCTTTTTTCATACTTACTTTCCCTGATCCACACAGACTCTAATCACAACTGGTCATTCATTCCTTCGTGCAAGCCCCAAATTTTGTCTTAGGACAGCTGTCAAAATGCCGGAAATCTAGGTTATGTCTCAATCAGGGTGTCCTTAGAAGTTTGTGAAAAGCAGGATTGTGCCATTGGCTGCCGTGTGAGAAAGATCAAACAGCTTCTTCAATTCCTTTGATTCATTCAATAATGGTTTAGCAAGTTTATTCAATAAAGAAGAGTAAAAGTGCCATCCCTAAACATCTGAAAGAGGCAAATTTGTGACAGATGAAACAATGCACTTCTCTGTATGGTGGGTAGGAATGTATTGTGATCCCATGTTCAGGGGATACAACTAGAAGGTAACAGAACCACCAGAGGAATAAGGAGCAGCATAGGGATCTAAGAGGGCAACCCAAAGCTGAAGTCAAATGTGTGGTTGCCACTTCCCAGAAGATAGAAAGACTGGCAAGGACTAATACCTTTTGTGAGTTACCTAATTCACGGTGAGCAGCAGTTTCTGGCCTTCACAATTACCATGACTTTGGCTAATAAAGAAACAACTTAATTTGTCTCATTCCATCCTTTTCTCTTCCAGAAGACCCAGGCCATATTGAAACATTGCCATATTCAGAAAGAGGATAATTCTAAACAGACAGGATAAACCATAATGATGCTTGTTTTGAAGGGCTCATTATCACTGTATAGTTAATTTAGGAAGCAACTGTGCCAAGAGCAAAGCTGTGAAACACAGCTAGATCCTTTAAATAAACAAGCTACATATTTGAAGATTTTAGAAAAAGACAATATGTAACACAATTTTTACCATATAGGATGGATCTTTATGTGGTTAAGGTGAGGGAAAATTGATACTTTAGAGATATTAATTTTGATGCCTAATTATATTTACAGTAATATAATTTTACTGTTTTAGTTTGTCTTGTGATATTTTATCCTGTGAGAGTATTATTATACTATGGGAGGGAAAGTTAAAACAATTATAAAGAGGAAAGAAAACCACCAACCAAACATCCTCACTCTTTCAGTCCATTTAGCAACCCAGATGCATTGGGTTGTTTTTTCATTTGCAAGATAAGGTGGTAAATAGTCCAATTTAACTGAGCTAGGGACCCTCCTCTCCATAATGGAAGGGAATGGACTATTGCAGTTAATTGAATGGTCTCATTAACTGAGATTTACTACCCATTCTCTATGTGAGGTATAACCAAAATGTAATAAAGGCTAATAACCATTAACACTAAATTGAGTAAAATGCAATCTTTGTTGATTCAGAAGTTAGTTCAAATCTCTGTAATGCCTCATGGCCGTGTAAACATCACTAATTATGTAACAGTGGGCATACAGAAATGTAAGATGTAATGGATCTGCTATAATCATTGAAAGTTGCTCTTTTCAATGACTTCCTCAACCATGCCTGTTTACTTTCATTTAACTCTTTTTCATGCTCATAAAATGTAAGGGTTGAATGTACCTCCAAACAATTCAGTTATTTCATGTGTAAGATTATTTGTATTCTTGATAAAATGGGAGTCACAGTGGTTTTGCCTATGTTCAGTGTAACTCCAAAGCTGCACATAGTTTGCCAGATAAAAAGATCATATTTTACCAGATGCTTTAAAAAGTCTGTCATCTGCCATTTTACTTATCTATAAAGATATAGTAAATTTTTTGTCAGTTTTGTGTCATAAGGTACCGACGTAAAATGTAGCTGTAACTAATCTTGTGTCTGCATGACAACTAACATGCAGAAAACTTCAAGAAAACTTACTTCATGTGCTGTGATTTTAGGACTCAATTTGCATCATTTCTGTATGAAATAAAGAGGGAATAACACACCATAAGTCCACACCTCCCTCTGTGGTAGGCACTTAAGGTGAATTATATACTCACAAACTAGGTTTTCAATTAGAAAGATTTGTGTTGGTGGCAGGACATTAACAGCCACAAGTGAGCTGTAATGTCTCTAAATCTCACTCTGGGCAAGGCTCTCTCACAGACAAAATCATGTGAACCAAGCATGTGTCTGTGCAATGCTTTCATATTTCTAAGCAGAACTTTATCTCATGTTTTGGCAGAATGTTGTGACTTGATAGAGAACATTGAAATATGTTCTTTTTTTCCTAAATGTCTAGCTTTGAACTCACTTGTGTGTTTCTCAAATGTTTAGCTTACAGTAGATGCTCTTTCTCTTTAATTACAATTTTACATTTTGGTATCTAAAACACGTTACATGCAGAACATTCTCTGTTACATAGAACTAATTCTTTTTATGACACTGTAGGGTGTCAGGACACCATCTACAGATGAGTTTTGAAGATCATGTTGGTTGCTTCATTCACTTGCTGTATTTATTGCATGTATGCACTCCCAGGATCTCGGGGCACCACAGTGAGGAAGGAAGATACGGCGCCTGCCTTCATGGAGCCTGCAGTCTACCTTTTCAAGATGATGTATGATTAAAAATATTACTGTTGGTCTCATCATCTCTTTTGCTGCCAGGGAGACTTTGTCCTTCTAGCAGGTCTCTGGACATTGTTTCACTAGCTCAGATAGACTAGGCAACTCGTGTTTCACTGTGACAAATGGCCAAGTTCTTCCTTATCACCAAGTGATATCCAATGAGGCTCTTTCTAATTGAGATGTCTTTTAAATTTATTATACCCAAGACATCGACCTTAATATAATAGTTCCCCTTTTTAATCTTTAGGTTAGCCAATTCTAGTTTTTACAAATTATTATAAGCATTAAATTTTTAACATTAAATGCCTTTTTTTTTTTTAATTTTGAGATAGGGTCTCACATTCTTGCCTAAGCTGCAGTGTAGTGGTGTGATCATAGCTCACTGCAGGATCAAACTCCTGGGTTCAAGCAATACTCCTGCCTCACCATCTAGAGTAGCTGGGACTACAGGTGCACACCACCATGCCCAGCTAATTTTTTTTTTAATTACTGTTTGTAGAGATAGGCTCTTCCTATGTTACCTAGCCTGGCCTCAAACTCCTGGCCTCAAGTGAACCTCCAGCCTCAGCCTCCCAAAGTGGTGGGATTACACACATGACCCACAGTGCCTGGCAACATTAAATTTCTCCAACAGTGTGATTGTGATGTCAAAGCAGAAGTTCTATATTTATAGAAGTGGTGGTGATGATTTTTATAATGGGGTCATTCCATAAAGTAGAGGTCTAGGAGTATGTTGCAAAAGTTAAGTTCTGAAGCCAGAGATAGGGATTTAGAGTGAGGTTGTCATTTGGAAATTATTTGAAATTAATGGATTTAATCAGTAGTTGAGTGCAGGGTGCTGTTTCTCAGCTCTCGTTTCAAGTGGAATCAAAGGGAAATATGGGACAGTAGGTTAGTCAGCCTGGATTATAGTAACAGTTTCTAACTATTAAACATCTACTATATGCCATGTATTATGCCTGATATTAAGCATATTTGTATTTACACCTATGATAACCCTGTGAAGTTGGTATTACTCCCATTTTACAGATAAGGAGCCTGAGACTCAGAGAAGGTATCAAATTAGCCAAAGTTTCAAGATAAATTGCCCATATTACCAGTAGGTTATATAACCAGATGTATCTTGCTGCATAGTTTGGAAAATTAAGAATAAAGCAAAAATTTTAAAAGGGAGTTGTTTGAAATACATGAGTAATGCATGTTCATTGTAAGGATCCAAAAAATACGTATGTAAATAGGATAAAATTAAGTCTGTTTTTCCCTTTATACTCATACTCTGTAATATAGCAATTACAGATGCATTTAATTGTATTGATATAAAACAATTACCAATATGGTGTTCTATACAAATGTGCAAATATAGGTACACATTATTTAAGGAATTGTGTTTTCCTCCCAACTCTACTGATCCTCTGATTGAGGATCCCTATTCTATGCCAGTATTACCCTGATTACTTTTGAAAGACCCTAGAAAAGTAGATTTTTAAAACTCTTTTGGCAGACTATTTTGTTTTATTAACCTTTGTTCTCAGGAAGTTTTTCCATTTCATTAACCCAGATTATTCTTCTGCAGTTTGAGCCATTTCAGTCCTGCTGTGCATATGGAATTGGTGGCAAGCAGCCAGTCAGTACAGCAGGTGCAATTACAACTTGAAATATCTGAAAACAGAACTTGGTTGGTGTGGGGAATATTAACAACTTAACTGCCCATATAATAAAAAGCAGACACTGAAAACAAATTTCTTTGAGATTCTTTTCAAGAAGTTTAGAAGCAAATTCAACATTTTACAAAGTGAAGGTTTTTTCTTTCTTTCTTTTTTTTTTTTTAACTGTGATCTGTTTTTTAATTTTTGAATTTCAGGTAATCATCTACATATGCATAAATAAAATCTACTTAACTCTAAAGACAATTTCCTGTTAGCATTTTTTATCTATACCCACACTTGATTTAAAAAACAACAACAGTGTCCTCAAAGTCAACTCTAGAATGTGATTGAAGAAAAGAAAAAAAAGGCTGGGCGTGGTGGCTCACGCCTGTAATCCCAGCACTTTGGGAGGCCGAGACGGGTGGATCACGAGGTCAAGAGATCGAGACCATCCTGGTCAACATGGTGAAACCCCTTCTCTACTAAAACTACAAAAAATTAGCTGGGCATGGTGG
>NW_016108032.1:509800-532232 GCF_001604975.1 Cebus imitator | reverse complement strand
ATTTCTCTTAACATATCAATCATTTTAACCAAGAATACATAAAAGAAACTTTACTGCATTTCATTGTTATCACAAAATATTTTACTAAGAGCTTGCTATTTGTCAGGCACTCTTCACTTTGTATGTATACTTAATAGACCACAGTATAGTGTCAACATAACTTTTATATGTACTGGGAAACCAAAAACATATGTATGACTTACTGTATTGTGATACTTGCTTTATTAAGGTGGTCTAGAACTAAAGCCACAATATCGCTACGGTATGCCTATATAAGTGAGATCATTCAGTATTTGTCTTTCTGTGTCTAGTTTATTTCAGTTAGCATAATGGCCTTCAGGTTCATCTATATTGTTGCAAATGGCAGGATTTTATTCTTTTTTTTAAGGCTAAATAATGTTCGTGTGTGTGTATGTCTCACATTTTCTTTATCCATTCATCCATTGAGGAACATTAAGATTGTTTCTGTATCATGGCTATTGTGAATAATGCTGCAATAACCATGGATTGTGGCTATCACTTTGAGATACTGATTTCATTTTCTTCGCATACATATGCAGAAGTGAGATTGTTAGATCATAAGGTAGTTCTATTTTTAATTTTTTTTATCAACCTCTCTATTGTTTCCCATAATGGCTGTACCAATTTACATTCCAACCAACAATAAACAAGGATTCTCTCTTTTCTACAACCTCACCAACATTTACCTTTTGTTTTTTGGTAATAATTATTCTAATGGGTGTGATGAGACAGCTCTTTGTGGTTTTTACTTGCGTTTCCCTTATAATTAGTGATGTTGAGCATCTTTTTATATACCTGTTGCCCATTTGTATGCCTTCTTTGGAAAAATGTCTAATCAGATCCTGTGCCTATTTTAAAATCTAGTTATTTTGTTGTTTTGCTATTGAATTTTGTGAGTTTCTTGTATATTTTGGATATTAACCCTTTATCAGATATATGGTTTGCAAATACGTTTCCCATTCTGTGCATTATCTTTTTAATCTGCCTGGAAGCTCTGAAGAGAGCAGTGGATTTCCCAGCACATCATTCAAACTCTGATAAGGGACAGACTGCCTTCTTAAGTGACTCACTGACCCCAGTGTATCCTGACTTGGAGACACCTCCAAATAGGGGCTGACAGACACCTCATAAGGAGAGCTCTGGCTGGAATCTGGCAGGTACCCCTCTGGGACAAAACTACCAGAGAAAGGAACAGGCAGCAGTCCTTAATGTTCTGCAGCCTCTGCTGGTGATTCCCAGGCAAGCAGAGTCTGGAGTAGACCTCCAGCAAACTCCAGTAGACCTGCAGCAGAGAGGCCTGACTGTTAGAAGGAAAACTAATAACCAGAAAGAAATAGCTTCAACATCAACAAAAAGGACATCTACTCAGAGACCCCATCCAAAGGTCACCGACCTCAAAGACCAAAGGTAGATAAATTCACAAAGATGGGAAGAAGCCAGTGCAAAAAGACAGAAAACTCCAAAAACTAGAATGCCTCTTCTCCTTTAAGGGATCACAGCTCCTCGCCAGAAAGGAAAGAAAACTGGATGGAGAAATGAGTTTGATGAATTGACAAAGCAGGCTTCAGAAGGTGGGTAATAACAAACTTCTCTGAGCTAGAGGAGCATGTTCTAACTCAATGGAAGGAAGCTAAGAACCTTGAAAAAAGATTAGATGAAATGCTAACTAGAATAACCAGTTTCGAGAAGAACATAAATGACCTGATGTAGCTAAAAAACACAGCATAAGAACTTTGCAAAGCATACACCAGTTTCAATAATCAATTCTTCTGCTTGAATTCATCAAGCAGAAGAAAGGATATCAGAGATTGAAGATCAGCTCAAAAGAGTGATCAGGCAATGTGAGATTATGTGAAAAGACCAAATCTACATGTGATCGGTGTACCTGAATGTGACGAGGAGAATGAAACCAAGTTGGAAAACACTCTTCAGGATATTATCCAGGAGAACTTCCCCAACCTAGCAAGGCAGGCCAACATTCAAATTCAGGAAATACAAAGAAGACCACAAATATACTCCTCGAGAAGAGCAACCCCAAGACATGTAATTGTCAGATTCACCAATGTTGAAATGAAGGAAAAAATGCTAAGGGCAGCAAGGGAGAAAGGTTGGGTTACCCACAAAGGGAAGCTCATCAGACTAACAGCAGATCTCTTAGCAGAAACCCTTCAAGCCAGAAGAGAGTGGAGGCCAATATGCACATTCTTAAAGAAAAGGATTTTCAACCCAGACTTTCATATTCAGCCAAACTAAGCTTCCTAAGTGAAGGAGAAATAAAGTCCTTTACAGACAAGCAAATGCTGAGAAATTTTTTACCACCTGGCTTGCCTTACAGGAGCTCTTGAAGGAAGCACTAACAGGGAAAGAAACAACCGGTACCAGTCACTGCAAAAACATTCCCACTTGTAAAGACCATTGACAGTATGAAGAAACTGCATCAACTATTGGGCAAAGTAACCAGCTAGCTTCATAATGGCAGGATCAAATTCACACATAACAATATTAACCTTAAATGTAAATGGGCTAAATGCCCCAATTAAGAAACACAGACAGGCAAATTGGATAGAGTCAAGACCCATCAATGTGCTGTATTCAGGAGACCCATCTCCCATGCAAAGACACACACATTCTCAAAATAAAAGGGCAGAGGAAGATAAACCAATCAAACAGAAAGTAAAAAACAAAAAAAAAACAAAAAAAAAAAAAACAGGGGTTGCAATACTAGTCTCTGATAAAACAGACTTGAAACTATTAAATATCAAAAGAAACAAAGAAGGGCATCACATAATGGTCAAGGGATCAATGCAACAAGAAGAGCTAACTATCCTAAATATATATGCACCCAATGCAAGAGCACCCCAGATTCATAAAGCCAGTTCTTAGAAACCTACAAAGAGACTTAGACTCCCACCCTAAATAATAGTGGGAGACTTTAACACCCCACTGTCAATATTAGACAGATCAACAAAACAGAAAATTAACAAGGATATCCAGGACTTGAACTCAGCTCTGGACTAAGTGTACTGAATAGACATCTACAGAATCCTCCACTTCAAATCAACAGAATATACATTCTTCTCAGCACCACATCACACCTATTCTAAAATTGACCACATAATTGGAAGTAAAACACTCCTCAGCAAATGCACAATAATGGAAATCATGATAAATAGTCTCTCAGACCACAATGCAATCAAATTAGAAGACAGGATTCAGAAACTCACTCAAGATGGCACAACAACGTGGTAACTGAACAACCTGCTCCTGAATTAAAAAATGAATGAAGGCAGAGATAAAGATGTTCTTTGAAACCAATGAGAACGAAGACACAATGTACCAGAATGTCTGGGACACATTTAAAGCAGTGTGTAGAGGGACATTTATAGCACTAAATGCACAAAAGAAAAGGATCTGAAATCGACACCCTAACATCATAATTAAAAAAAACTAGAGAAGCAAGAACAAACAAATTCAAAAGCTAGGAGAGTACAAGAAATAACTAAGATTAGAGCAGAACTGAAGGAGATAGAGACAAAAGATCATTCAAAAAAATCAATGAACCTAGGATCTGTTTTCTTTTTTAAAAGTTCAACAAAATAGATAGATTGCTAGCCAGACTAATAAAGAAGAAAGGGAAGAATCAAATAGATACAATAAAAAATGATAAAGGTGATATCACCACTGATCCTATAAAAATACAAACTACCATCGGAGAATACTATAAATACCTCTATGCAAATAAAACAGAAAAATCTAGAAGAAATGGATAAACTACTGGACACTTACACCCTCTCAAGACTAAACTATGAAGAAGTTGAATCCTATTAGAATGGCTCCTATAAAACAGACAATAGTAACAAATATTTTGCATGGTGAGAGATAGGCAATGATGTGGAGAAAGGGGAACCCTAGTACACTGTGGATGGGAGTAAATTAGTACAGCCACTATGGAGAACATTTGGAGGTTCCTCAAAAAACTAAAAATGTAGCTAGCATATGACCCAGCAATTTTACTACTAGGTATATCCAAAATAAAGGAAATCAGTATATTGTAATATATGTGTCTATGTGTGTGTGTGTGTGTGTGTGTGTAAAATATATATATATATGTGTGTAAAAAAATATATTTTCTTTTCCAAAAGAAAAGAAATCATGTTTATGATTCCTGAGAAAACATGGGAAAGGAATGCCCATGTTTGTTGTAGCACTATTCACAATAGTTGAAATTTGGAATTGGGCTGGATGAGGTGGCTCACACCTGTAATCTCAGCACTCTAGCACTTTGGGAAGCTGAGGCGGGTGGATCACTTGAGGTCAGGAGTTCGAGACCAGCCTTGGCCAATGTGGTGAAACCCCATTTCCATTAAAAATACAAAAATTAGCCAGTGTGATGGCACACACCAGCTACTCAGGAGGCTGAGGAAGCAGAATTGCTTGAATCCGGGAGCCAGAGGTTGCAGTGAGCCGAGATCATGCCACTGCACTCCAACCTGGATGGCAGGGCAAAACTCTTGTCTTAAAAAAAAAAAAAAGTGGAGTTAACTTAGTGCTCATCAGTGAATTAATGGGTAAAGAAAACGTGGTATATATACTCAAAGAAATATTTAGTCACAAACATGAAATCTGGTCATTTGCAGCAACATGGATGGAAATAGAAGTCATTATATTAAGTGAAATAAGCCAAACACAGACAAATATCATATGTTGTCACTCACATGTGAGAGCTAATAAAGTGAATCTCATGAAGACAGAAAGTAGACTAGTGGTTAGCCTCCCAGTAGGCTGGGAAGGGTAATTGAAAGGGGGAGGATGATGGGGATATTGAATAATGGGTACAAATAGACAGTTTAATAGAAGAAATAAGACCTAGCATTAGATCAGTAGAGTGACTATAGTTTACAGTAATCTATTGTACATTTGAAAATAGCTAGAAGAGAATGATTTGAATGTTTCAAGCAAAAAGAAAAGACAGTTTTAAGGTAATAGATATCTCAAATACACTGATTTGGCCATTAAAAATTATGACTGTATTATCACATGTACTCCCAAAATATGTACATTCCTTAGGCATTGATAAAATTTAAATAAACAAAATTGCTAAAAGATGAATATTGATACATTGGCAAATGTTTAAAAAAATCACTTTTTAAAATTAAATCAGCATGAACTAAATGCCACATAGCATAGTGAAGTTTTGTTTTTGTTTTTTACTACTATTAAGTTTACTTCTATAAAGTTAGCCAAACTGCAGAATCTAAGGGAACAGTTCCCATAAGACTTCTCTCATTATCAGTAAACAAAATTGAATTCTCTTTATATTTCTCAAGTCAAAAGGTTAAAGGTGCACAAATTAGTGTGGGGTTGCTGTTTTTGTTTTTGCCTTTTATATTTTTTTATGGAAACTCATGCATTTGTTTAATTTGGCAAGTTTTAATTTTTTTAATTTCAAATTTTCATTTGACATACTGATTTGCAGTAAGTTGGCCATTTGGGAAATTGGTTGGGGGCAAATTGACTAGCACCGAACAGCTTGGTGGCTCTCAAATTCAAGTGGGCATGAGAGTCACCTGAAGGTGACTGTAGTGGGGCCCCGAGAATCTGTACTCAACTATGTTCCCAGGTGATGCTGATGTTGCTGGCCCAAGGGCTACACTTTGAGAACCACTGGAATGTAGTGTGTGATACACGGCTGATATGGCTAGGCTTTGTGTCCCCATCCAAATCTCATCTTGAATTATAATCCCCACAGTCCCTATAATCCCCAAATGTCAAGGGAGAGATCGGGTGGAGAGTAGTTGGATAATGGGGCAGTTTCCCTCATGCTGTTCTTATGATAGTGAGTGAGTTCTCAAAAGCTCTGATGGTTTTATAAAGGGCTCTTCCCCTTCGCTCAGCACTTCTTCCTGATGCATTTCTTTTTCCTGATACCTTGTGAAAAGGGTGCCTTGCTTCCCCTTTGCCTTCTGCCATTATTGTAAGTTTCCTGAGGCCTCCCCAGCCATTCTGAACTGTGAGTCAATTAAACTTCTTTTCTTTATAAATTACCTAGTCTCAGGCAGTTCTTTGTAGCAGTATGAAAATGAACTAATGCAATAGTAGATGAGAGGAACCAGCTGTTTCATTCAACTGAGGCAGAAAAAAGCAGAGAAGTCAGGAGATGAGGCTTTTCATGTCCTGTTGGGCAGGATGTTTGGGATTGCTGCATATAACTTGGTAACAATGAGAATCCAGGCCGAAGAGAAAGAGTTCAGTGAGCCAAAACATCAACATCTCAAAATGAGACTGTGTATTATTTATAGAAGTACTGTATATATAGTGAGGAATGCCATCCTGAGTGTGTTGTTATTGTAACAGATTAGACATCAAAATGATTTGCAGTGGTTTGTATGAATGAAGGTTTGTAGAAGCATTTCAAAAATCAAAATCAATTAATAATTTGTAAAACTTTATTTCCCTGGTCTTTCTAGGACTTTGTCTTGCTCCCTTGCTTTTAAAGTCTTGTAAGTATCTTTCTCTCTTTCCTTACCTCAGGCAATGTTCAGTCTTTGTATGGTGGAAAGTGGAGCTGATGAGGTTAATTTGCACGGTGTGACCAGCCTCGGCTTAAAGCAGGCTCTGGAGTTTGCATACACAGGACAGGTATGGTATTAAATGTGATCTGAAAGGTTTAATTTTTTAACTACACCTAACCAAAGGAGATTATCCTTAGGGCATGAGATTTAGTATTCTTCTTCTTACTCATTTTGATGTTAAAAATAAAATTCACATCACTTAATTTTATAACTAAAGTTATGGAAAGGTAAGTAAAGCAATTTGATTTTTAATATGATCCAGTGAACACAATATTTTAAACTTAGTGCTTGCTGGTGTGATTTCTTTTTTTTTTTAATATCTTGAAGAACTATCATAAGGGAAAGGGTTTGCAAGATAACGGATTCTCATTGTTATCACTGAAGCTCAATGACTTAATCATGGCTTTATTGTCTTAAAAACAAGACAAAAGAATTTAGAGCCACCAAAATTCATGTCCAACATCTTGGCACCATGTCCTCCATATGTCTCAGGATCAGAATTGAAGGCATTTAGCTGAGTAGATTGTGATGGTTTGAAATCCTAATGTATTCATGACTAAAATTGTTATAGAATTTACAGGACATCAGAAGATATCCATTTACATTTGAGAACTCAAATAATTCAAATACAGACTGGACGTTTAGCTCCTCTTTTATAAATTTTTGTTCTTTAATACCGTTTTATCTAACTTGGATTCAGTATCTTCTATGCAAAAATGAGCATCTTCTCTTGAGAGGCTCACATCCTAATGAGAGAAAGAGAGGCAAATACATAATTATAATTCTTCACTGATATTGGAGTCATAACAGAAGAAGAATACAAAGCAGAGTGGGATAAGGATGCATGTGGTCAAGTATGGGTACCAGTACAGAATTTTACAGAGAAGGTGGTATTTGGGTCTTGAAGAATGTATGAGAGCTCATTTTCATCTGAATTTTATTTTTATTTAATTTTATTCTTAATTGGCAAATAATTGTATATACTTTTGTGATGTAAATGTGATGTTCTGTTACGTGTTTACAATGTGGAATGATTAAATTAGGCTGATTAACAAATCTGTCACCTCACCTACTTATTTTTTTTGTGGTGAAAACATTTAAAATGCATTCTTCTAGCAATGTTGAACTATACAATGCATTATTATTTATTATAGTTATCTTTCTGTGAAGCAGATCACTACACCTTATTACTGCTGTCTAGCTGAAACTGTATACCCTTTGATCATCATCTCCCCTTAGTCCATCCACCCCTGCTACAGTTTGGATGTTTGTCCCCTCCAAATCTCATGTTGAAATTTGATATTGGAGGTGGAGTCTGTAGGCAGATGTTCAGGTCACGTTGTTAGGTTCTTCATGAATAGACTGATGTCCTCCCTCAGGGTGTGAGTGAGTTTTCACTGTTAGCTACTGTGAGAGCTAGTTATTAAAAAGAGCCTAGCACCTCCTTTCCACTCTCTTGCTTCCTCTCTCATTATGTGATCTCTGCACATGCCAGCTCCCCTTCCCCTCTGCCATGAGTGGAAACAGCCTGAAACCCTTACCAGAAGCAGATGATAAAACCATGTTTCTTGTTTAGCTGCAGAATCATGAGCCAAATAAATCTTTTTCTTATATAAATTACCAAATCTCAGGTATTTCTTTATAACAACACTCAATGAACTAAGAAAACCCCTCCCCTAGCCTTTGGTAACTATTATTCTACTTGCTACTTTTATGAGTTCAACATTTTCAGATTCAGCATATAAGTGAGATCATGAAGTATTTGTCTTCCTGGCTTATTTCACTTAACATAGTATCCTCAAGGTTCGTTCATGTCATTGCAAATGACAAGATTTCTCCCCTTTTTGAAGCTAAATAGTAGTACATTGTCTATATATACCATCTTTTCTTTATTTATTCATCTGATGATGGACAAGCAGGTTGTGTTCATATATTAGTTATTGTGAATAATGCTGCAGTGAACATGGGAATACAGATATCTCTATAGCATGCTAATTTCAATTCCTTTGGCTATTACCCAGAAGTGGGATTGCTGGTTCATATGTTAATTTTACTTTTTACGTTTTTGAAGGAACTCCATACTGTTTAACATAATGGCTATATTAATTTACATTCCCACCAAGAGTACACAAGGGTTTCATTTTCTCCACACCCTCACCAATATTTGTTACTATTGTCTGTTTTATAGGAGCCATTCTAACAGGGGTGAGTTGATATCTTATCATGGTTTTAATTCCCATTTCCCTGATGACTAATGATGATGAGCATTTTTTTTCATATACCTGTTGGCCATTTGTATGTATTCTTTTGAGAAGTGTCATTAGGTCATTTGCCAATTTTTTTGATTGGGTTATTTATTTTCTCATCTTCTTGTGATGGCTCTAGCCTTGTTCTTTTTGCACAAGATTGCTTTGAATATTCAAGGTCTCAATTGTGTTTTTTTAAAAATTTTGTTTCTTGTCTAATTTCTCTGGCTAAAACTTCCAGTACTTTATTGAATAGAAGTGGTCAAAATGGGCATGCCTGTCTTGTTTCTGATCTTAAAGAGCTTTCAACTTTTCACTGTTTAGTATGATGTTAACTCTGAGCTTTTCATATATGGCCTTTCTTGTATTGAGACACATTATTTCTATGCTTAACTTGTTGAGAGTTTTTATCGTGATAGGATGCTGAATTTTGTCAAATGCTTTTACTGAATCTATTGAGATGATCATATGGTTGTCATCCGTCATTCTTTTAATATGGTATATTACATTAATTTATTAATATTTGCATAGTTTGAATCATCATTACATCTCAAGGATAAATCCCCCTTGATCATAGTGAATGATTATTTTAATCATTCACCGTGTTTTGAATGTGGTTTGCGAGTATTTTCTTGAGGAGCTTTGCCTCCATGCTCATCATGGATATTGGCCTGGAATTTTTTTTTTCTTGTAGCATGTTTGTCTGGCTTTGGTATGAGAATAATGCTAGTCTCATAAAATGAATTTGAAAGTATTCCTTCTTTAATATTTTGAAAGAGTTTTAAGAAAGATTAGTATTAGTTCTTCTTTATATGTTTGGTAGAATTCTGCTGTGATGCTATAAGGTCCTAGATTTTTCTTTAATTGGAGATATTTTTATTAATAATATTGACATAATCTCCTTACTTGCTTTTGGTCTGTTCAGATTTTTTATTACTTTGATTCAGTCTTGCTAGGTTGTATGTTTCTAGGACTTCATCCATTTCTTCTAGATTATCTAATTTTTTGGTGTATAATTGTTCATAGCAGTCTATTATGATCTTTTGTATGTCTATAATATCTGTTGTAATATCTTCTCTTTCATTTCTGATTTTATCTATTTGAATCTTCTCCCTTTTTTCTTGGTCTGGCGAAAGTTTTGTTGATTTTATCTTTACAAAGAATGAAGTCTCACTTTCATTGATCTTTTCTATTGTCTTTGTAGTCTTTATTTTTCACTAAATTTTCTTTAGAGGCTTATTAAAATATATGATATTACCTCTTCTCTTTTCTGAGGTTAGTAGAGTTTAAGGTATGTGTCTTGGAATAATTGAGGCAACTCTGGCAGCTAGAAGAAAACAGTAAGTATAAAGGAAACACGCCATCAATCAAGTAGAAAGTATAACAGGAGAACGAAAGGTGATGGATCACAAACTCAGGATTAGCCCAACCAAATTTCAAGCCTTAGGAAATTAAGGCAGGCCATTATCATTCACAGAGTTGCCAAAATATATTCCTAGTGAGGTGAGTAAATCATGTATTTTGTGTTTTTTGGTTTACAGATATGAAGCAAGATACCATCTCTAACTTATTATTTCTCTTTTTATACCTGAATTACATGCAGTCACACCTGCATTTGCCCATCTCCACAGTAAGACTGAAAACCCAGAGCTCCTACTTCATAGGTGTGCGTGGGGACGAAGTAGTAAAAATTTTTTTTGTAAAACTACCCAAGTAAATAATATCTGTACTTAGCTGTGCTAGCAACTAAATGGTTTAAGCGTAGAGGCCTTTAAAGCATGTTTGAAGTATTAGGAAACTGAAGAGCAAAAATTCCTGGGAAGGCTGAATTAAAATACACATGCATATATATGTGGCTGCCTTATTGCTTGCTTGACTGCTTTGTGATTTCCTTCAGAATGGATAAGTTGGATGTGTGTGTGTGCGTACGTGTGTGTGTGTGTAATTCCTTTCACACAGAGGGTCTATGAAATGTTAACTGAAGTGAAGATAGCAGAAAAGGAGCTGACTTTTTGAAGGGGATGAAACCTACTTGGAAAGTAGGAATATATTTGCTGAAGGGCAGCCATATCCCATTGCCCAGGAGTCATATGCCTCGGATGCTTAAATTCCACTTTTATGAGAAAAAGAAGGCCAAATGAGACGGAAATATATCTGGTGTAAGTGCCTTTAAAAAGAAAGAAAGAAAAGCAAGTCCTAGGGCCAGACCTGAAGTTGTGTTTATTCTGTCCAAATAGCAGAGACTTATTCTGACTGCATTCACAGAGGCATATGACAGCCTGTGGTATATGGCAGTAATTCATCTGTTCAGATTGTGTGCTGAGGGGACGGGAAGGGGGCTGACATTTCCTGGAGCACCTTCTGAAAGAGCCAGGGACAGCACAGCACTATGCCTTTTACATATGCTGTTTAAGCAATTTTTTTTTTTTTTTTTTAGACGGAGTCTCGCTCTGTCGCCAGGCTGGAGTATAGTGGCATGATATCAGTTCACTGCAACCTCCACCTCTGGGTTCAAGCAATTCTCCTGCCTCAGCCTCCCCAGTAGCTGCAATTACAGGTGCGTGCCACCACACCCAGCTAATTTTTGTATTTTTAGTAGAGATGGGGTTTTACCATGTTGACCAGGATGGTCTCAATCTCTTGACCTCATGGTCCACCTGCGTTAGCCTCCAGCTCTAAGGAATGCTGTGACCCTACCTGAAAGGTGACAAGCCCAGGGAGATGCAGTGAATTGACTAAGATCATTCTCTTATTTATTTTGGCCTAGTTAGTCAAACCTAGTCCTATAAATTTCAAATCTGTTGTTCATTTTTTGTTATACTCTGTCATTAAGAAAAGATTAAGTTATATTTGTTAAACTTTGTTGAAGGAGGCAGAAAAGTGTTTGGGCATTTAGAGAGTACACTATTTTGGTGGCTTCCTCAACTTGAAAACTGTGCCTTTTCAAGTCAGTCCATGAGGGTTTGGACTTGTTCTCTTTATGTGCTAACACTTTGCTACAGAGTAGAAGTTGATACCTCTGCGTTCTTTCTTGAACAACATTCAAGAAAGTTTGGTTTCTTAAACATCTTTAATTTGTAACAAATCTGTTTTCCCTTTGAGACATGGACACAGCTGATGGCAAAAAGAATGAAATTGTAGTTTACTTGGGATTGGTGCATAGCTGTTTTCTCTTACTATGGAATTGAAATTAACATTGAGCAAAGAGGTTGGAGCATAGGTATGTGAGTGAAAGCATAATTCTTCAGTTTCTTAACTGTTATTTACTGTTAGGGGCATTCACTGACATGTAGTCTTTAGCCATGATATGTATATAGATTTGTAAAAATTCAGGGCTAACATTGAGTGTATCTGCCTATAGCTATTTCTAACAGTTGATTATATGTTTAGTCAGTTGTAATATGCATAGTATGAATTTTTTGAGTGTCTGAAAATTGTTGCTGTCTTGGAGAGAAATTGGAAGTATAGAGTGGGAGTGATGAATGAATACCTCTAACTGTAGCAAGATGTGTGTGTGTTCCTCCTACACATTGCTGTAAAGTATAGCCTTCTTAAAATTGGCCTACAGATTTCATCCAGGATATTTAAAAGTAAAAGCAAATTTTCCTCTTAATGCTAATACGTATTCTGAGATTGCATGCATTTCCTATCAAGTAGCCAACAGGACTGCATAAGCACACACTCTGCCTTCGCACTAATGAGAAATATGCTCTTCCTCTGGGCACACCCTGCTTGGGATACTGCTTGAATAGAGCTTGGGATGCATTGCAGCTCTCGTGGGTGTCCTTGCACAGCCATACATGGAGGTCATTATTACAGCAGAACCAGCTATGGGGGGCATAAAGGCCAGGCTTCTCTTGCTCTGCAGGGCTTGTTTGGGGAGCCAGGTTGCAAGCAAATGGTGACATAAACTGAGTCTGGGCAGATCTGCCTTAGAGAGAAAAGGACAATGTGAATCTAAGAAAACACAAACTCACTTAATCTGGTGGGCAAGGGGGCTCATCCTGTTACCCTGGCTTCACTTACTCTCCTCACTTTGAAACTCTTACCAAGTTTATGGTTCAGACCAGACCTGAATAGAAGAGGCATGAGGAAGAAGGAGGGAAAATACTCTGATGGCAATGTTGCTTGGGAGATGGATTCCAGTCCAAACTAGACAAGAGGTCAGCCACCCAGAAGCAGGCAGATGCTTTTAGAAAAGCAAAACACAAAAACCAAAAAAACCCAGCCTGATAATGAAAAGGAGAAAACATCAAGACCTTTTTATAAAAAGAAGACCCCTGCTTAGAAAGTGGAACTTCTAACACCAAAGACCTTGGGAATAAGCCTCTAGAAATTTGAGTACCTTAAGACCCAAATGGAAGCAAATAGGACTGAGAATCACAGTAAATTTTATTGTTTAACACTCTGGCTGTGATGATGTCAAGGAAGATAGACTATATATCAAGGACTGTGATACATACCTTACATGTAGTGGGGCAAGGGTTGAAATCTAGTTAGCTTCCTCTTACTTTCCAGAGAGCTGTCCTTCTGTTCTATCCCTTGAAGACTGATGAAGAGATTGCAGAAACCCAGTGAGGAGAGAAACTCTGCACCAAATGATAGTGACATTTATAGTCCCCTGTACAATTTCCCACTTCCAGGCACTGCTAACTCTGTCAGCTGTGAACCAATTATGTCATATCTGGGCTTCTGAAGAAGGATGCCTTGGTATCTGTGTTCCCTTGCATTTCTCTTTATTATCCAATAACTCCAACCCTTGGCTTCTCAAAATCATAGAAGAACTCATCTGTTGGGGGACATTCATCCTAAATACCTTTCTTCGACCCAGAGAATGCTTCAGTACAATCTTTACAAGGAAATATTTTATAACCATTACTACTCATAATTTGAAGCCTTTTAGAAATCAAGAAAACCATGATAATCTGTTAAGGGAAAAATTATTTTAAAAATATTCATTCAGTTAGGGGTCTCACATAGTAACTATTTTTTCTGATTGTCATTTGGTTCCCTAGTAAGTTCACATGTCTGTTTTATATAGAGTCCTGATAATCCAAGCACTGTGCATTACATTTTGATATCATTAACACTGTATTCCCCACAGCAGAATACTTTTCTCTGGAGGCCTGAGCATCAGGCCAGGCAGCAGAGTGACAGGAATGTTAACTGGATGTGCTTTGTCATGGACCATCCCTTCAGGGGTAGATGTGTCAATTTATATGGAGAAAGTCCCTATCAGATTTACTTATAAACATAACCCAGTTGAGCTAAATGGTAGCACATGAAAAAACATGGGAGAAAATTTTTTAAATGTTTCTCTCAGAAGCAGTGTTAAGACAATTCAGTAGTTTAAATATTTTAGCTTCACAATTCTTTCTTTAGCTGGCAGTACCTACCTGGCAAGTAAAAGGCCCCTGAGGCACCTCCACTGTGCCCTGGGCTCTGGAGGGTATAGCGTGAAATTCACATTCTAAGGAAGAATATAGTAGCCACCCTTATCTGCAAGGACTATATTCCAAGACCCCTGTGGTTGCCTGAAACCTCATGTAAGTAACAAACCCTATATATACTATGTTTTTTTTTCCCTATACATACACACCTGTCATAAAATTTAGTTTATAAATTAGGCACAATAAGAGATTAACAATAATCAGTAATAATGAAGTAGAACAATTATAATAATACATTAGCATCTATTTCTTATTTTAAGTAAAATAAACACAAACACTGAGATACTGCCACAGTGATCTGATAACCCAGAGGGCTACTAGGTTACTAGCAGGCAGAGAGCATCTGCAGTGAGAATATGCTGGACAAAGGAATGATTCACATCTTGGGTGGGACAGAGTGGGATGGTGGGAGATTGCATCATGCCACTCAGAATGGTGTATACTTTAAAAATTATGAATTCTTTGTCTAGAATTTTCTATTTAATATTTTTGGACTACAGTTTACCATGGGTAACTGAAACCATAGAAAGCAAAACCATTGATAATGCGGGGGGGGGGACTACTTTATTTTGGATTTTGCAGAAAGTAACGCTTCTCTATGCCTGAGTCCATAACTGGAGTGTTGACATGGAAAGTTCGAGAAGTGTGAAACAACAGGAAGTTTGAATTTCATCAGTGACTTTTTTGCTTTCTTGGATCTTTTGAAACTAGTTATTTGCCTTGGGGGAGATTTTCTCTTTTATGAGTGCGTTATTTAAACCAAAAAGTAAGCAGATTAGTTGGCTTCCTGTTTGGGGGGTGAAGTCTTAGAATAGGAACAACTTGTTTGGTCCCAAGACCTGTCTCCTTCTCACAGAGAACAGCTGATTTAGGTCAAGTCATGTAGGAGGGCCTCCTACCTGTAGGGCAGGGTCAGTTCTAAGTGACAGTCTCTGCTTCACGCCAGTCTGTTCTCCTTTATCAAATTTCTGTGATGTCCAGTCAGAATGTGCTCAGAGTATAGTTTGTGCTGCAAGAATTATAAAGTCGTTAGTTCAGCAGATTCATGTCTAAAATGCCTCTGTGCAAAGAAGTTTAACTGTGTCCACTCTTCTCATGTCAGCTTTCCAATTCAGTATGTTTAATTTTTGAAATATGTATTCTTGTTTTTCCCAAATAATTTACAAGTTTATGTCTTAAGTATCTTGCAGTCACTTGTCAGAAATACAATGCCCACCCCCACCACACAAAATCTGATTTGGATGTTGAGACTGATAATGCCACACACCTCAACAGAATGTGAAAATGTTTATTCTTCATATAATGTATAATGTAGCTTTCTGGAGAGAACAGGGTGGCTCCTAATCAGGTGCAAAAATGGCTTGAGGGGGCACCGAGGTCTGGCTGGCTTTGGCTTTTGTATGCAGGCAGGGGCAAGGGCTCTCCCCACAGGCAGGGCTGGTGTATTTTAGAGAGAGTTTTCAGGCTTTTGTATACCTTTGCCCAGATGTAGGGCAAGCAGGGAAATAGGGAAAGGCGGGGCTTGAAAGCCATCAGGAGTGAAATAACAAAAATGGGGGTAGACTCTATTACATTAGCATTCTACTTGAGTAGTAGTCACATTTCCGGCACAGATATTTTCCTTTGGGACACTATTAAACTCAGTCACCTAATGAAAACACAATGTGGGCTGGGTGCAGTGGCTCACACCTATAATCTCAGCAATTTGGGAGGCCAAGGTGGGCAGATCACCTGAGGTCAGGAGTTCGAGACCAGCCTGGCCAACATGATGAAACCTTGTCTCTACTAAAAATACAAAAATTAGCCAGGTGTGATGGTGGATACTGTAATCTCAGCTACACAGGAGGTTGAGGCAGGAGAATCACTTGAACCCAGGAGAATGGAGGCTGCAGTGATCCAAGATTACGCCACTTAACTCTAGCCAGGGCAACAAGAGTGAAACTCCATCTCAAAAAAAAAAAAAAAAAAAAAGAAAGAAAACAAAACCCACTTGTGTTTGAACAATATTCTTGCAGCATTTATACTCTTTTGTGGCACCAATTCTGTGCTGAGGAACCCACTGTGGGCTAAGGTGCCTGAGGTCATATGTACAGATCATGCACACTGGTAACACTGTGAGGGTCTCCAGATATTTTAGATATTTTTAGATGACAAGGATGAGTGTGGCCTCTTCTGTGGTTTAACCCCATCTTCACTGTGTAAAAATCTATTCAAATGTGCTGGATTTGTTGTTCTTTCCTCCAATCTCCTTCCAAGTCTCAGCACCTCCCACCCTACCCCACTGCCAGTATTGGGAATAGAAAAAGAAATATTTCCTTTTTATTCCTGATGATGATTTTATTGTCATAGGTAGGGCAATAAATAATCTTTCTCTGACATTCTCCAAAGTAAAATGGTGAGTATCCAGTAACTCCAAACAGTAGATCCACCCTCCAGTTAACTCAGTGGTTTTGCACTTCTGTGCACTTGTTTATTTTGAATGTTTCAACAGAAAGTTCCATTGTTACACATTTTGTAATTCGTGGTGTTCATCTGAGATTTTTCGTTTGCCACGGTGGGTAAACAGCACAGAAGTAATTATAACTTGGTTTCGTCTTGATCATGGGAATTTCTGAGGGTTGACTGCATTCATAATCATTTCCTAAAGAAATTTTGATCTTTAGGTGTTCCCTCAAATCATCTTAGTGGAGGGAGATTAACCATTTATGTAGTGGGGAGACTTACTTAGTTCCTTAAATATCATAAGAAGATATCAGCCTGTTGATGGATTTTTTTTAAGTACATGAACTTTTTCTCTTATTCAGGGAAAAAAAAAAAAAGTTGTATCAAATGATTCTCAGAAGATATGTATTCATCTGGCTTGGTGGTTCTCAACCTCAGCTCTCAGTCCTTAATATAAAAAGGCCAACTTTACTGTCCTAAAATGAAATTTCAGGACAATATAACCTACTTACGCAAATTGCTCTAAGCATCAATAGAATTCCCTAACCATTTATGAAAGAACAAACAAAAGAAAAGAAGTTTGTGTTTAAAATCCTTTATATTTCAGTATGTACATGCTGGGGTACAACCCTTCCAAAAGACATAATGGAATAATCACCTGTCTGCACCTGTAGGGAGAATCACCATGATCGGGGCAGCAGATGCAGATGCAAACACAGCCTGCTGAATGAATGTTCTATTGGCAACTCAGATACCACAAGGGCAGATTCTAGATGGCATGTGTCATGATTTTCCAAAATAATGGACAACTCTTGGTATTATAAAATTCTAAACAAAACAAAGTAACAGTCTTCTTTTGGTTTTTATGGTGGTAGCATTCCTGGAAAAGCCAGTGCATTTTGACACCGAACAGCAAAGAATGTGTTTATATGTAAAACAGAGTTAGGTCCGGGGCTTCAATCTGTATAAACAAGATTTTCACTTCTGTGCACACCCAGCAGGGCATTCCAACATGTTGGCTGTAGGTCAATCCTTGTGGTGACTGCCCTGTGTATTGCCTGGCATCTAGCCTCCCAGCCACTGCCCAATAAAGGCCAGTATTGCCTACCCTCCTGAGATGACCAGAAATGTCCATGCAAATTTTCACATTTTCCTGAGAAGGTAGTATTGACTCCATTGAGAAGGAAGTATTGACTCCATTGAGAAGGACTTCTCAAATATCTTAAATTTTATACCTAGATCAAACCAGAAAACTAAATGTCTGGGTCTTAAATAATGTCTTTATTAACCTCCACTTTTTATGCAGTGTTCTAAAAAATATACTTTTGATGGTTATTATTAGAAGTATCATCAAGCAAATCATTCAATAACCCTTTTAATGTCTGCAGGGAAATTTTCATTACATCTCAGGGTCTGAGAAGCTAGAATTCTTCTTAGTATTTTCACCTTTTAATCTTGCATTAGGTTATATTTCTTTTTCAATTTTGATGCTAGGAAGCATAGAGCCACATTTGTGGCCCACTTATAATAGTTATGAGGATGGATAAACACACACACACACACACACACACCGTCTCCTGACCTCATACACACACACACACACACACACACACACACACCCTCAGGATGGATAAACACACACACACACACACACACACACACCCTCAGGATGGATAAACACACACACACACACACACACCGTCTCCTGACCTCATACACACACACACACACACACACACACACACCCTCCCTCTCCTGACCTCATATTACTTTGTTTCCTCTTTTCTCTTGCTTTGAGTTGTTTTGTTTTTGAGATGGAGTCTTGTTCTGTTGCCAGACTGGAGTGCAGTGATGCAATCTCAGCTTACTGCAACCTTCACCTCCTGGGTTCAAGCGATTCTCCTGCCTCAGCCTCCTGAGTAGCTGGGACTACAGGCGCATGTTGCCACACCCAGCTAATTTTTGTATTTTTAGTAGAGATGGGATTTCACCATGTTGGCAAGGATGGTGTAGCTCTCTTGACCTTGTGATTCACCTGCCTTGGTCTCCCAAATTGCTGGGATTACAGGCATGAGCCACGGCGTCCAGCCTTGAGGTATTTTTATTCTTAATATTTAAATGCTTGTAGTGACTCCTCAGATCCTTTTTGAAATGAGACCGATAAGATAAAAAGTATATAGACTGAATAAAAAGATTTGATACCCCTTTCTGAATGTTTTTGGAATACCAGAGGGATCTGAGTGTTAGCTGCAGGCATGAATAAAGTGGTGCTACAGCCCATTAGTTCTGCCTATGAAAATGAAGTGCCTCCAGATTCCCAGCTTACTCCGTAAATAAATCCTTCCACACACTTCCTAAATGTTTTCCGTCCTTGTTTCAGCACTAAAAATAAGGGTACTGCAAATTCTATAAAAAGAAATTACTTTTTTATCTTTGAAACTGAAAAAATATGACCCCAAATTTTATCAAATTATTAATAAGAATAAAAGTAAAACATAGTTTCACCCAAATTCTCACTTACTTACATATTATATGTTATCTTTCTGCTTTCTTGAATGCTCGTTTTCTTCAGATGCCCATATGTCTATGTGATTTTATAAAGATTTTGTGATTATAATTTACTTCAGCTTCTTTTCTGGAATTAGATAAGGTATTAGTATGTTTGTTTTTTTATTTATATACTATGCATTTTATTTATATACTATGCATTTGCATGCATAATATAAATTTATATTATATATTATAACTATAATACTATACATTTTATTTCTATACTATGCATTTTTTATTTATATACTATGCATTCATAAATAGATGTTTTGTAGTCTATGCATATACTATACATAGACCACACAGTATATGCATAGACTACAAAACACCTTATTGTAGTCTTTTCTTTCACTTTTCCTTAAAGATTCTTAATAAGGAATTCTTTTTTCCTTAAAATAGAATTCTTGAGCCCTCTGCTGGAAGCATTCAGTATTTGTATGAAGCAGCAGTATGGGAGTTTTACAATTCTAACTATAAGTTTTTTAAAAAGAAAACAACTTGATAGCAAAAATATATGGTAAT
The DNA here is from genome assembly GCF_001604975.1 of Cebus imitator. Lineage (NCBI taxonomy): Eukaryota > Metazoa > Chordata > Mammalia > Primates > Cebidae > Cebus > Cebus imitator. Next base: position 512,429 of record NW_016108032.1, on the reverse strand, counting down.
TGTAATATCAGGATATCTAATTTGCTAAACAGCACTTTTAAGAAGATTTATATTGGAATTCTATATTCCATTTGAGTAAAATAATGACGAACCATCCATTTGCATTTTATTCTCAAACTGAGATTTATTAATTCAGCATAATACTTAATGAGCACCTACCATGTGATAAGGACTTACTAGGTGTTAGGGATGCATTGGTGAGAAAATGCATATTAATGCTTTCTCATAGTAGGTCAAACTGTGATTGGCAATGCCAGATCAACACACCATTGCATTTTTAAGAAATGGATTAGCAGTAAATCTGAATTATTTGCATATGTAGCATAGAAAAATACCTGAGTATGTTTGACGCTTCAAAAGTTACGCTAATTCAGATAGGAGAAAGGATAATTGAGTTGTAGTACTTTTTCTAGTACTGCCTAAAAAATAAGACAGTAATTTGCATTATACTTTGCAGGAAACAAAAAAATAGCCATTTATTCTACGGTAATTGAATAGATATAGCACCTTAAAAACTAATGATAGCTATTCATCTCTATGTATCATATATCTGTCAAAGTAGGAACAACTTGGCACAGCCCAAAAAATAAAGCCACAGATACAACAGGGAATAAAACTTGATCCAGCCTGTGGCATCTTTGGAGAATTATTGATTGAATCCAACTGTAAGAATCAGTTCTGCTGATTGTCACTGGAGAAAATCACTGTTTTCACTTCAAATCCATGACTCCAAATCTCAGACAGATACCCAATGCCAGGCAATGTTAATCTGTTTCTCTAGTAAATTTGCTTTTTTCCTCTTCTTGATGAGTTTCTCACTCCCTCTCTTTTTAAAGATGTTCCCCTCACTAATGCACCTCTAATATACACATCAAAAGGAAAAGTCACTGTCCATTGAGAAAACAAGCAGACAGGAAGATCTTCATCTTCTTACCATCAAATTCTCAACCCTCCCTGTTTCTGAACTTATTCTGGGTATTCCCCTCTTTTACAGTGGGAGGGCTATCCCTGAAATGTCAGAGACTAATCTCCCCATGTAGGGTCTGGATCCACTCCCTCCTACTCTGCCCAGTATCGTTCCTGTCATCCTGTTGCTGTCTCTTCTGTCATCAGTTGTTTCTCCTCTACTGCATCATTTCCACAGCATAGAAACACTCTCTATTGCTCAAAATCCCTTTCTTGCCAGGCGCAATGGCTTACACCTGTAATCCCAGCACTTTGGGAGGCCGACATGGGTGGATCACTTGAGGCCAGGTGTTCAAAACCAGTCTGGCCAACATGGTGAAACTCTTGTCTCTACTAAAAATTCAAAAAATAGCTGGGCATGGTGATGCACGCCTGTACTCCCAGCTACTCAGGAGGTTGAGGCGGGAGAATCACTTGAGCCTGGGAGGCAGAGGTTGGAGTGAGCAGAGATTGCGCCACTGCACCCCAGCTGGGTGACAGAGTGAAACCCTGTCTCAAAAAAAAAATCCCTTTTGTATTTCTGTATTCCCCTTGAGCTACTATTTCTTTCTCTGCTTCTTCTCACATAGCAGAGCTCATGAAAATTGTTACTTAAAGTTACTTTTCCTCATTTTCACTCATTTATCACTCACTTTTCCACTCCAAGTCTGGAGGCTTTCATCTTCATCATTCCACTAAAACTGTTCTTGACACTCACAAATATTGCCAAATCTGATTAAATACTGTCATATGTGATGTCACAGCTTCATGCAACCTAGTCAGCCTGCCTATTCTCTCTTGGCCTTTGAAACACTGCTCACTGTGGTCTTTTATTCTGTGCCACCACCAGCCTTCCCATCAGTCCTTCCCAGGTGGCTTTGCTTGCTCCTCCCCCCTCTGCAGGCTTCAAATCCTTCCTGCTTCAGAACCCTTCTGTTTAATTCAACTAGCTTCTTTGGTGATGTCCTTCAGACCCAAGTTATTTGGTATGGACAAATAACCTTCCATTATCTTATGCTATTGACTCCCAGCCCCTACCTATAGTATAGATCAAGGATCAACACACTGTTTTTGTGAGGGGCCAGATAGAAATAATTCAGGCCATATAAAGTTTCTGTTATGACCAGGTGCAATGGCTCATGCCCATAGTCTCAGCACTTTGGGAGGCCAAGGCAGGAGGATTGCTTGAGCCCAGGAGCCTGAGACCAGCCTGGGCAACATAGTGAGACCCTGTCTCTATTTTAAAAAACAAATCAGATTTATTTTGCAACTACTCAACTTAGCTGTTGTAGCATGAAAACTGCCAGAGATAAATATGTAAATGAATAAGCATACCTATGTTCTAATAAAACTCTATTTATACTAAAATTTGAATTTCATATAATTTTCATGTATTACAACATATTACTCATCTTTTGGGTTTCGAGGACTGTTTTAGAAAGTTAGAACTATTCTTAGAAGCTAGTACCTCCAAAATTAAATGAGTATAAATCTAACAATATATGTACAAAAAAATGCAGTTTTTCTATATGAGCATCTTTTTATATGCTTATTTGCCACCTATCTTCTTTGGTGAGGTATCTGCTCAGGTCTTTTGCCTGCCATTTAAAATATCATATTGTTCATTTTTTATTGTTGAGTGTTAAGAGTTTGGGATATTTTAGATAACACTCCTTTATCAAAT